>NW_019385409.1:368987-373110 GCF_000671375.1 Centruroides sculpturatus
GTTTTTTCTCTATAATCGTCGACCGGATTCTTCTACCGATCCGCTTCTTACGGCCTCCTTCTGCAGCGCTCCTCGACTTTCCGTTCAAGAGCCTGCTGCCACTCGTCTGTCTCTCTCCGAGTCCGGCCTAAGAATGCTTCTAGAAACTCTTTCTTTTCCCCTCCAGCCTCGTTTTCTCCTTTTGTTCTAACGCTACCCCCTGATGGGTTAGGGGTGAGACGAGTTCTCGGAAGTCCGAGACAAAAGAACACAGAAATCGGAAAGAAGGAAAATTCTAGAGTTTAAATTAAACTAAAACTATACAGACTAATAATAATAATAATAAAAACAGGCGTGTAGCCACACTGATACATACAAAATATTTTTCAATTATATGAATATACTTTTAAAGAAAATTATAATTAAATATAGCTTTGCAAACAAACGTACATAAAAATACAAAATATTCTTTACTTTTTAAATCCTAAAACAATGCACTTAGTCAAATAGCTCCCTACGAGTGGCTAATGGATGGAATCCAAGACGGTTGCAGAGTGTGCATACACGCGGTCTGCCAAATCCCCAGGGTGCCGATACCGGTCAGTGTCAAATACCTCTTTTGTTGCATCATTAGTACTATATCTCAAAAGGACGCGACGGGGTTGTAGATTTTAAACGTTTCTCACCATAGCTGTAAAAATCTAAATACTCGTATGTTAAACTTAATAGTCATTTGTTTTCTAACTAATTCGTTTTAGGACCAGGTGTTGGTCGCCAAAGTGGTCGATATGGACCCCCAGGGGTCGATGCAACATCATTGGGGGTCGATGCGGCTAGGGGGTCGATCAGGGGGTCGTGCGGCTAAAGAGTAACAACTTTTTTTTTTTTTTTTTGCTTAGACAGAGACAACAACCCACAACGTTTTGTTTTCGGTCATGCATATACTGGTACACTTCTAATAAAACTTTACGGTGGGGGTCAATGTAAGGCTTTGGAAAGTGATTGGGGGTGGACGGTTAAAAAAGTTTGGCGACCCCTGGTTTAAGTAATATTCCGGCTCTTTCGTCAGGGTTTGTTTATATCCCCAATTCCCTAATCGCTTAATTATTTAACTACTTAAGTAGAAATAAATCGAAACCAGTTACTATGTACTCGAATATTTGTAGTCTCGGGAAAAAAGTGGAAAGACAAATTTTTATGACAAACGGATACATAAATCGTAAATTTAAGGAAAATAAATTCTAGAGCTTTTTCTGTACCTTGTGCATCTCTCTCATTCATTAAATTTAGTTGTAAATGACGCTGTCGAAGTAACGGTTAATTTTTTAACATTATACAAGAATTGTACACGTTTTTTTCTACATCCCCTTAAAGATGGGATGTACGAAATCGTAATATCACTGGTTTAACATCGAAATCCGTGAGTAATATAAAATCGGAAAGCGGAATAAATATATCAAATATTTTAATGGATTTTTTTAACTCCTGTCAACTATACAGAACTATCGTAAAAACATACCAGTAAATTCTTATCGGTTGGGTTAAGTTATAAATCTACTCGTTATTCACGTAATCGAAATATCTAGTGGGCAGGCGGCTAACAGCCCAGAACCGGTCCTTGATAGAATTGGAATCTTTATATGTGTGCAGCTTTCACCCAAGGTCGTAGGCTTCCACCGGCTAAACCGGGTGAGGTTGGTGCTCTGTAAAGCGCATGCGCGAATCTGGCTTTTTGGATGCTGACAATACAGCGCTTCCACTCCGCCACTAATATTCGAATATACAACAGCGATCTATTTTTTTTTCACGTGTAGTATAGAAATTTGTAATAAGATACATAATGCGGTTATATAAAATATTGTGCGATTATTTTCATATAGGCCTAATTAAAATTAATATGTATTTATTTTTTATAAAATACAAGGGAAGCGGCGCTTCCAACGCTTCTAATGACCGCACGCCATTGGACTACATTAAGAAAAATACAGTAAAACCTGTCTATGGCGACCACCCACAGTTCCTTCAAAATATGGTCTTTTAGACAGATGGTCGTCCAATACAGGTGGTGCTGTAATACCGTCTTTCCGTACGTATTTTCAGAGCCGGCCCTACCATAGGGCGAACGGAGCAGCCGCTCCAGGCGCTAAGTCCTAGGGGGCGCCTCAGTGGTAAAGAAAATTAAAGGGTATAAATTAGGGGCAACCAAGGGGGGGCGCCATAATAGGATCTCGCTCCATCCTAAAACTTGCTTCGGGCCGGCACTGCGTATTTTGCGCACTTTTTAGCCATTTCTACTAAGAAAAACTCGAGGTGAGCAAATATAAGCGAATTTTTTCAACGATAGGGATATATTGGTATTATATTTTATTCTTACAGGATAACTCGATTTACGGGAGTCATCGTGATTTTATAAGACATATTTAATATCAATATTTTAAAGATTAATACAATAGTCGCATTTTCTCCATTATAATGCACACTTTCTTTTTTTCGACTTAATTAATTCAACTCGGTTCTTTTCGTTCGCTCCTCAGTTACGTGTATTACGTCATCGATATACAAGCGCGTTGTATCTCTACATCACTTTGATTTTGGTATTCGCTAATTTAATCTTATTTTCTCTTTAAAAATACTGTATTTCTTAATATTTAATATTTTCTTAAGTACAATAAGAAAAATTATTAAATAATAATAGATAAGTAAATAAAAATAAATTTTATCAAACGATGAGATCAGCCGAATAATTGTATCGTGTACAATATATTATACCGTCAAGGAAAATACTGTAGGTTTACGGTAAAATAAATTTCATTTTTCAAAAGTTAAACTTCGCCGCTAATTGCTGTTGTGATAACTTTAATTAATTAATAATACGATCTTCTAACGACAGCACTTTGCATTTCTTTCGTTTATCGGACAATTTCGAACAAACTGAAATGAATTTCCTTTGTTGTTAGACTAATTCATTAACACCTGAACCTAATTTAAAGGGTGGAAGAAGTGCCCGGGATGGGTTCGAACGAGAATTTAGACTAATTCATTATATTAGGAGGGGAAAAACGTTGTTGAACAATAGTTTAGACCAAATATATTCGCGAAAGTGGTCGTTTATTACAGTTGTTGTATGTTGTTTCGGACCAAAAATCGATGCCCGCGGTCGCGTTACACAGGTGGTCGTTTAATACAGGTAACTTATACGAAGACTCTATAGATAAACTATTCGGTGCCAGAAATTTTCGCCCGTTTTGACAGGTGCCCGTCGAATGCAGGTGGTCGCCTAAGCAGTTTTCACTGTATAATAGTTTCGCATAAATTTTAGAACTATCAACTGTATATTGTTTAAAATATATAAATAGTTACAAACACTAAACGATGAATGAAAAATGCTGATGAGTTATCAGTAAACAACATCATTAAGGATAATGAGTTCCCAGTAAACAGCCTTAAGGATTTACATTTTCTGCCTTTCCATTGTTCTCTCATTATTTTGACGTCATACGTAAACACCTATCAAATACCATTTTGCTACAAAAGCTCGGGTTTTAGACATTTAGAGCCACTCTGTATCTAGGAAGGAACAGTCAAACCGTTCAGGAAGTTACCGAAGATATTATTCGATCCTCAATGGTAAGTTTCATTTTATATGTGTTCGTATTATGGCGAAGTAACTGTCGAGACAATTAAATATTATAAGTTAGACTTTGATATAAGAGATCACATTTTAATTTAGAGATTTATATTAATTTTATTGACGGCCATTCCTTTAGTTATTTTAACAACTGGTACTTTAAATGACGATAACCTAGATTAGTCTTTATTGAACTAAAAGTTACATTATTTTGCATAATGCACTGCATTATTATTATCGCGTAAAATCGAATTTATCAAAGTTATGTGAAATTTAATAATCATATCATAAATCCACTTATTTTTAAGACTAATTAAAGCATATTATAATTAAATTAGTGAAAAATAAAACCCTTCCATAATGCACCGAATAGTATCCATTCTATAAAACTAAACTGTTCTAGAGAAGGGATACGTTCTGGAACTATTATCAATGCAAAATATCAAAAATAATAAGAATGATATATTCATTTCGTTTGAAAATATACTTTGTATTCGTATTTGATAACGTTAAATA
>NW_019385409.1:379435-386362 GCF_000671375.1 Centruroides sculpturatus
AGAATTCCACCGTGTTGTTATATCTTGTACTAAATTATGCTTTACGTTAGGCACCTAATTTACACAATTTTCCAATGGACTTATAGGTATATGATTTGCGAAAGAATGATATTATCATCATATTTGCTTAGACAGAAGTATACCAGGGAGCAATTGTTCCCTCCTGCGAAAGAATAATTTAAATAATACAGCACTTGTATAACATACTGCCATGACGCTCATGTCTGTCCGCTACAACTGTCAAGAATTAACGCGATTGAAGAAGTGTAGTGACAGCGGGCCAATAGAGAACAGGGTGCGCGATCCTTGCCATATAATGCGATTTTGCGCGCCAATTTTCGTACGTGCGTTAATCAAGCCGAATAGTTTGGCCGAATATTCGGCTATTCGGCCACACTCCTGGCCGAATATTCGGTATTCGGCCTGAGGCCGAATATACTATTCGTTACATCACTAGTTTAAATATTTTCCTGGTTCATAGAGATTTTATTTCTTCTTATTTTATAAATGTTTAATAATTATTGAGAATAATACTGTTTGAAATAAGCGTGATTTATATTAATAAATCGTAGTTTATTAACGATATATTCACGAACATACATATAAATATCAACACAAAGACGAATGAAATTCATTTCAAAAAGCAAAAGATCGTAGAAATACAATATTTAATTATTCATTATAGAAATTAATTACACCAAGTTAAACGAAAATATAATTATTTAACAATTTTAAACATTTTCTATGAAGCAATATTAAAATAAAGTCTTATTAATAAAACATTAAATTCGAGAGAAAACAATGTTCTTGCCCTTATTTCCAGGTAAGATTACATTTTACATTAGCTGTCAATGTTAATTCACTTTTGAAAATTGAATCATAATAATACTGTAACTGAGAGTTACGCTAAAAATAGTTACGAACAGATTGCTATCCACGTAAAACAAACCCCAACCAGAAAATTTCGGCAAGTCTTGAACGGCTCTCATATAAAATCGAAAAGATTCCTCTTGCAGAGACTTGTCATTGCTGTCAACAGATGCCTTGTAAATGACATTTAGTAGATTTTTGGCTGCTTTGGTTATATTACAAGAAGAAAAACAAACTTCAGAAAATAAATAAAACTGAAAAACAGTAAATCCAATAAAATGTGTAATGTAAAGTGATGAAGAATAATACATAATATCATTAAGAAGTAAACCTAAAGTGAAAATAATATTGCAACTCACTAACATTGCCCATAAAAATAATATAGGAGAATAAATTGATTGTATATTATTTATTATATCTACTAATTTGGTATACTTATTCATTGCTAAATTAATAATTTCTTTCTCGTCCTTGTGATTAAGTATTGTCATATTTATAAACTTAAAAGACTTTTCGATCTCTTTGCATATCGAAGAAAAGAAAAGTAACAGAAAATCATTTTGTATAATTATGAAAAAGAAACAAGAACATACAATAAGACACAAAATTATATTATCCACATTATAATTAATAAGTGAAATGTGCGTATCAATCGACGTAAACACCATTTCGTAACGATAAAAATAGCAAATTCCGAATAGAATCAAATTATTCATCCATATTAAAATACATTTTAACAGAAGTAATCTTTTCCCATTTTTTCTTTCAATCTGCACAGTTTCATAGATATTTTCTATTTCATTTAATATTCTATGCTTTGTAATATGAAAATGATACAAGAATAATAAAAGAATCGAAAAACCGACAGATTGGAACACGTATATAAAACTATTGATTGTAAATGATTTATCTTTTGATATTTTTAAAAACGAATGGTAAATAATAAAAATAGGGAAGATTTTAGCCCCTATCAGCGTGAATATGGCATTCGGAGAAAATCGCTTTTCAAATTTTAGCCCAAGTATGGCCATTGATATTATTAAAGGTCTGTACTCATTCTGAAAGGTTGTTCGTTTGTTAGAACTCTTTCCAAATTCTTTTCCACTTGGAACAATTCCGACGTAATTCATTAT
Source organism: Centruroides sculpturatus (assembly GCF_000671375.1). Lineage (NCBI taxonomy): Eukaryota > Metazoa > Arthropoda > Arachnida > Scorpiones > Buthidae > Centruroides > Centruroides sculpturatus. The sequence goes on from NW_019385409.1 coordinate 381,439, forward strand.
TCTATTTATTTAATTAGCTTTTAGTTAACTGTAACGAGACAAAAAATTAATAACAATTGTAAAAGTTTCAAATTATAAATATTACATTGAATTCTAAAAAAGGTAATTAAATAACATATATATGTTACAGCCAAAATGTCCGACTAAATCGAGAACAGGTATTATCTTATTAATCATTATTTATATAAAAATGTTCATATTAAAATATATTTCTATACTTATACGAATTAAAGAAGCAACCTACAGTACACGCATCTTGAATATCATGCAACGAATCATAGATATAAATTAACTGTTAAATATTCTAATGGAATATTCTATCTCCTCTCAATATAATTAAGGAAAAAGCCTGAAAATCAGTGGTTATTACTAGTTTATAAAATCTTGTATAAGTAATAATCAAAACTATTGTTTATTAACTAATAACCCGCATTTCACTTTTAAAAAATTACTGTATTTTAATAATTATCTTTTCAGCTAACTTCCTGAAAAGTTTACTTAATATAACAATATTTATTTTAAACAAAAATGGAAATAGTTTTTAACAAAATGATAAATGAAATTTATTAATATTAATTTTATAACTCACCAGAACCAAGAAGCCATTCAAATCTCAAAGTACTTCGACGAAAATTTCAGCTTTTCGCTTGCGTAATGGAGGAAAAAATGAATTGATCGAATAAGTAAACTTAATTTATTGAAAGTCCTCGTAGAAATATAAAAAAACGGGTGTCAACATGTTTGCAAATACTTTTTCGAATACAAAATAAAATCTAATATAAATATCATTATACGCTGATAGGAAAGAAAGTTGACTTTACCAAAAAAGAATATTAAAAAGTGAAGTTGAGATAAATATTCTTAACGACTGTTTTTATTTCACGATAAAATAATAATTTATGACCTCACACTATCGATAAGTCTATTTTATTCAGTACTGTATACATTATACAATTGTTTGTCAATAAGGGTTTCAAGTTTCCATCACTCTTCTATTGTGTTAAAATGCAAATTATTATTGTATTTATATACAGTGTTATCGATGTTTATAAAATTTCTTTTACGTACCATGATACAATTATCTTCATTTTGCTCTTTTATAAAGTTACATTAAAACCAACCTTCATTTTAATTATATCCTGTAGATTATTATCTGCATTCATTATTATTATAAAAATTATTAAAATTAAGAGTGTATGTCAAGGTATGTATAAAGTAAGAGCTTTATTGAATGATAATAATAATAGTTTATGGGAAATAAGTAAATTGAAAGTTGGTTTTAAATGTAATTTCATAGTAAATGATCGTGAAAGCCGTACATTATGGTATGTAAATACTGCATATATTGTATATAAATGTAATAATTATACTTATTTTGCTATTTATACATTTTATGCATATTTATGCAGTACATTAAAACCGTTTACGTTGAATTAAATGAAATGATACAGTGAATTATTTCGACAATTAACAAATTATCATTTACACGGTTAACAATACTAAGAATTACCCGTTTATTGACGTAACAATTTCTCTTTTATTTGTTTTCAATTATTTTTTTAACAAATATACATTGATAAAAATGGATAATATTATCTCGAGTAAGTTTCATACGGACGTCCTGGATAAATGTGGATTCCACATTGAAGGGAGTCTTGGAAAAGGATCTTTCGGCTTCATTAAAAAATTGCGCTGTGTGAAAACTGGTTGTCACTTAGCAGTTAAAATTTTACATAAATTCGACAAAACCAATCCGAAGAACGAGATAGACAGATTTATAATTCGAGAACTGGCCGTAGTCCGTATTCTTAGTCATCCGAACATCATCAAGTTCATAAAGACTATCGAAACAAGCAAACAGTAAGTTAATCTGATGAGAAATTCGATTAAATTTATAAATATGTATGGTATATACTTTATTTCATTATATTAAATAATTATTTATATTAAAAATTTCTTTTATATCCAAAACAATGTCGACTTATTAATTACGATCATTCGGTATACACTGATCAAGGAAAACATTATGACTACTAAGGTGTAATGAGTGATAGGATAATGACAGTTTCCATTTCAACGTGTAAATGTCAACTTTTATAAGCAAGAAGCGGTCATGATGTACCATCAATGTGTGTAGTTAAACTGAAATGTTCATTGGCAAGACTTTAAGAGAGTTTGACAAAAAACAAATTGTTTAGCAAGGCAGAATAAGTATCTTCGATGAGAGACTGGTGGGGTGTTTCAGTGAAGTCGTGGTGAGACATGCCGGGTGGGATTGTCTGAAAAGGGAAAAAGAAAGTCTAGTCCAACAAATTCACAGATTAAATCAGATGTAGATCGTTTTCTAGGAGAATATCTGGCACTTGTGTGCTCTATTGGATGAAATCAAGCCGGTGGAGTGGTGTAGCCCGGGGGTGTTCTGTCGGGAAGCCACGGGTTCCAGCATTCCTATGGATCACATTTTTGACAAGATACACCTACTTAAATATTGTTGCAAACAACATGCTCTTTTATAAGCAAGACATTCTCTGATGGTGGGTTGAGGAATATAACCAGGAGTTCGGCGTGTTGTCTTAACCACAAAATTTGCCAGATCTCAATCGCATTGAGCATCACCAGGAATTGAAAAACCTATTTGTAGATGCATGCATGGTTCCAGATACCAGAAAACGCAAGTCTCATTGAATCCATCCTCGGAGCTACTTCAACAGCACGTAGTACAATAACAGCATTTTATGCACCGGTCATAACGTTTTACTTTTGATCAGAGTATAAACAGTAATTAAAATGACTTTTCTGATGTTTATTTATTTTATTCTCAGCCTATATATAATCATGGAGTTAGCACAACATGGAGACCTGTTAGAGATGATTAAGAGAAGTAAAACTATAGACGAAGAGAGAGCTTGTCGTTGGTTTCATCATTTAGTAGACGGCATCGACTACTGCCATAATAAGGTAATTACGTAAAATGAAATAATAATGTAATATAATACTTTGTAATGTGTAAAAATTCACTATTGGCTACATAAGAATATTCATAATCTTTTCATTACACATAATTTTCCTATTGTTAGAAGTTATTAATTCTTGTACTTTCATAATTAGGGAGTTGCCCACAGAGATTTAAAGTGCGAAAATCTTTTAATATGCAAATACTTCGTACTTAAAATAACGGATTTTGGATTTGCTCGTCACGAATTACCTAAACCAGAAATTATAAAACATAAAGAAATTTTTCGATGCAGCACATTTTGCGGAAGTTTTGCATACGCTAGTATCGAAATTTTACGAAAGAAACCATATCAAGCATTTCTATCGGATATATGGAGCATGGGTATCATTCTTTACGTAATGGTTTGCGGACGTTTTCCTTACCATACTTCGGATCCTAGAAAGTACAGAGAGAAAATTAAAGACGGAGTTAAATTTCCAGAAAATTCAACGATTTCGAGTTGTTGTAGAGACCTTATTACGAAAATGATAAAACCAGAGAATAAAAGAATTTACATACCGGAAATTCGAGCGGACAATTGGTATCAAAGAGAATACGACCAAAAATGGGATGAAGAAGTACAAAAAGCCAGACGAATTTCTTACTACGACAAAATACAGATGCAAAAGTCAGAAGATAAATGCGAAAACTCTAAATGATTAAATCAATTTTCATAAAATATACAAAATTATATTTGATGTGATAAACTGACTTTTTCCTATTTTTTTAATGTATGTTGATTAGTTCAAATTACGTCACTCAAGAATAGAAATTCTTATTTTCAAATATATTATTTCTGTTATTGCATAAAATATTTGGTAATAATCAAAGTGGAACTGTTATGAAACAATATTAATAAATAAATATCGATTTCTCGTCAAGAAGTTATACAGAGAGATTTATGAAAATAGTTCAAAAAGTTATTATATTAATTCCGGGCGAGTGATCCAAGGAATTTTCAAGCGATCATCCCTGATATGTCGGGTCCCTTTTCAATCTATCCGGTAGCTCCTGTTGTGAACGTAGAAAAAAATTGTTCTCTTAGCGCCCACAGACGAAAAACACTAAAAATAAAAAGTGAAGCAACCTAAAAACATGCCGCACCACTGGCCAAGTGGTTCCGTTTCCCGAACACTGGGAAGTTCGCGCATCATCTGGACGGGCTGGCCACGTGGAGTTTTCCGGATTTTCTCAACGTTTGTAACGTCTGAATAGGCCAGTTACCCTTTAAAGACCTCCCAGAAGGCGTTATTTTCTGTGTAATGACCATCATAAACGCACACTACTACTATTATGTAACAATTACGTTACACTTTACACAGGGCGATATAGCCTAGAAGCTCATGCCCATCTAGTCAAGACCTAAAAACAATCAATAAAAATATATTCATAAATATGTTTAAGCAGTTAATATTAATATAAAATGTTAGTACTTTTTTAATTTCAATACATCTGTCACCAAATCGACACATAATTTAATTCTTAACACAATAAATTTTTGTAATGGGACTAGCCTGAATATATGGGATTACTTGCAGGTATTAATTAATGAAGATGCAATGGGTAAAATTTGTTGTGTTGAAACTTGTGAAAAATATAGTTCTATTAATAAAGGACTAGTGAAAAGATAATAATATTCATTGACAAAAAGTTAAGCATCAAGATAAAATCGTTCGATTAATGAAAAATTGGCATACAGTTAAGTCTCGTAGAGGCATGTAAATAATTATAATTATGGTAAAGGATCGAGTCCGAAATATTCGGGGCTAATCCCGTATAAAAATTCCTGGAATTGTCTTTCCGAATTCGATTTCGTGTTTCCTACAGCGATAAACCGAGTATTCATCGGTTTAAGACCATGTGGCCGTCCATAATACATTAATTTTTCATTATGCAGTAGAAAAAACCGGTAATTTTATATTATTATTA
>NW_019385410.1:0-33048 GCF_000671375.1 Centruroides sculpturatus
ATAAACACTTTAAATTTAATCTATCGATATTAAATTGAACATATTATCGTATCTAGTTTTGTATTATTTTTTTTTTTAGAAGTTAACTTTACATCGTAAATTATAAATTTATACAAAGTGTAGCAAATTATTCTTCTTCTTATATACTAAAGGAGGAAGTTATAGAAAAAGTTTTAATATAGTATAGAGGTAAAGACGAGGTTTTTATTTATGACAGAGCTAAAGTTTTGGTCATTGGTCTAGGTGACAAGACTGCACACTTGACACTATCTTCGTCGACATTTCTCCCCTCTAATCTTCCCCTTTTTGGTCTCCTTTCACTGGTTATAAAGCAGCTGCAATCTCAAAGATGTGATTTATAGAGGGTTGACTTAGTAGAGATGCAAGGAAATGTCTTGATATTTGATCGAATAGAATTTAAATTGTCAAAAAAAAAAAATAACAATAAATTTTTAAAAATCGAACTTTTAGCAGTTTTTATTTTGTATAAAATTAATTAAAAAATTAAATAAATTTTTTATTTATTTTTAAATTTACAAGAAAAGTTTTATGCATATTTATAATATTAAAAAAATGTAAAGTTTTTTATAACTCGAATTAAGTAAGAATTTTATTTTTAATGTCTTGATATATTTTTTAAATGTTTTATTTATTTTTGAATATTTTCATTTAAAAACTTTTTAAAATATGCAAATAAATGAAATTGTTCTTTTAAAGTTTTTAAGAAAAACAAAATTATTTTTGAAAAATGTATTTTTTTTTTAATATAAATTTAATTTTTAAGAGTAGAAAACTTATCTCAAAATATCTCAGTAAAGTATTAAATTTTAGAAAATTTCATGTAATACCAATCGGAGGTTGTTTTTTTATATCCATCATAAATCCCAAAATTCTAAAAAATATATATAATAAAAGTAAAAATATTTCGATTTTTATACAAAAAATTATTTAAAAAATATCTTTTTGATCCTTTAATTAAATTATTTACAAATTTATTAACATTTCTTCGTCGAATTTTGGATAATTTTATCATTTTATAAAACATTTTTTAAAAATTTTAAATTGCCTGTTATAGATTAATATTTAAATTTATTTTCTCTACAATATCAGTTTAAATAAAGTAAAAGGATTTAACGGTGTTATAAAGGATTATTTACAGTAAAAAAAAGGTATATATTTTGAACTATAAAACTTTAATATAATTCCCAACTTATGTAGATGATGTAAATATACAAAGTGATTCAAAAGTTAGTTAACCATTACTTAAAATGTAATTAAATAAATAATTTATTTATTTTTTTAATATTAAATTACAATTACTGAAGTAATAAAAAAAAAACATTTTAAATTAATTGTAATTTATATCATGTTTTTAATCCACTCAGTTTGTATATTTACAAGTATATCTGGTTAACTGACTTTTGGTCCAGCCACATGTTTTTTTTTAATAAAATAACGAAAATACTTTATTATAAAAATATAAATAATTTTATTATCATTTAGAATTTATTATTTACATATTTCTTTTAATTTTTTTTAATTAAATTTAAATAAATAAATATATATATATGTATGGAATTAGTACAGTTGTAACATATTAAATCACATTAAAAGATTTGTAAACATTTATAGGCTTGGTTTTATTAATGCTGGAAAATAATTACATCAGATTAGATGTTTATCGAAGTAGGTACAATCTTTCTTGCTAGGCAGCGATCAAATTTCCAATTAGTTCATCCGCTGATCACCTATATAAGGGAGAAAACAATTCAATAAGATAAAAGAATCGATCGAGAAGGAGGGGGAAAAAATTTAATTTTTAATGATCTTCATCAATTTTATTTATCAAAATAAATAAATTTTCATCGTTTCCAACGATAAAACGTTCTATTTTTCCATAATATCGATTAATAAACATCGAGAAATAATTTAAAATATGACGTCGAACTGTCAACCAATAGAAGTCGTTATCAAATAAAAGAAATTGACTGTAATTTACTCGTTAACCAATAGGAGCTATTACACGATTATATTGCGTGGTTTTTTTTCCTTCTTAGTTTTAAATATCGACCAATAGTAAAAGTATAATAATTTTAAATATTAATGAATAGGAGGAGCTTCCGTTTTCAACAAAGAATACTTTAGTGATTTTTATAGTATGACGTTTTTCAAATATTAATCGTTAAGACTTATCATCGGAGATGATTTAAATTTTTAAATTTTAACCAATAATGATTCATTTATGAAATGACGAATTTAAAGATCGACCAATAAGATTCGTAATCCTGTAAAAAATAAATAAATAAATAAAAAACAAAGAGTGATTTGTTTTAAATTTTAAATATTTGAATTTAAATCGTAAATTATGAAATTGAATAAAAATCATAAAAATTTCGTAAATTTTATAATAAATTAAAGAATTATTTTAAAAAATTCAAAATTAAAATGAGAATTGAATTTTAACGTTGGATCTTATTCGGATAAATATTTTTATATTAAAATCATACAAGAGCAAGTTGTATAATTTATAAATTATTAAATTTATAAAATGGCGCTTGAATTATAAAGAATATTTTACATAAATGATAAAAATTAGAAAGACATTTTGATTACTTTTTAATTTTTATTAAGAAAGAATTTCTCGAAGAAAATGATGGACGAAAAATGTCAAAAAAATTGTCCTTCTTTTGGAGGTATTTGAAACGTGACGTGGCAATATGGTGTTGACAGTCCATAAGACTTAATCATTGTCGTCTCGCAGACAACAGATACGTCAGAGAGAAAGAGAGAGATCTTTTGACCGCCTCTATTGTGCAATACAACAGAAGTTGTCAGACACTTTTACAATTGGACAGACGTAACCTCAGCAACTTGAAAAATTCAAGAGGGAAAAACCTACACAAAAATCTTGTATCGATAAAGCATTCAGCTTCACAGTTTGTGCTCTGTCGATCCAGGACCACCTACCACGTCTTTATATCTATGCATTATCCGAAATAGGTTCGCTATGGCTAATAGAAGATCTCGAACGATGGTAAGAATTTTTGAAATTTCAATAAACTTGCAGCTAATAATTTTCTATCTTCAATAAGATGAGAGATTTTTTTTAAAAAGAAAAACTTTTTAGTTTAAAACTTCGAGGAAAATTGCAAGCAGAAATTGATTTCAAAGAAAATTTTGCTGCAAGAAATGCTAACAACTCTTAGAATAATTATAATTTTGATAATAAAATTTCGAAATTTTTAAAAAATATTAAAGCGATTTTTAACGTTTGTAACCGTGTAAAACGGAAACGAAACACCATAAACGATTTAGAAACAAGAGAATGGACATAATATCTCTTCGTTCCCTCGGCCTATATCATAGAATCCCGACCACCCGTCGAGTAAAAAGCCTTTATATCTCTGCACTCACCCGAAAGAGGCCCACGATGGCTAATGAAAAGGGCCCCGAACCTGCAGGACCTCCGGAACTCCTAACCTTTGCTATAGCAACTAGACGTCAAACGCAGTGAGGGATCATGTCTGTCAAATACGCTCGAGCATCGAACTGATGTCATCGCATGACGCAATGCGAGTAATCCTGGGGTATTTGCAGGATTAGAGTAACATGCGGATCGGACAACTCTAGGGACGAGCCTTCAAATTGCTACATAAGATACTTCTACATGACCGAAGTTCAATTTTTAATCACGATTTTTTAAAACTTTTATACGAATTTTTTTCCGAAAGTCTTTTCGACTTTATGATTTCTTCTTAATAGGTGTTTGTGAAGAACGTGTTTAAACTCTTATCGAAAGGAAGAGAGACATTCAGAACTGCTATTAAACATTAGGGTGGATGATACGATAGCTCACAGCTACCGTGACTAAACTAATTTCTGTGTTCGTCACGAAATCGTTTGACCGTCTATGGCAGGGTCCTATTACTCGATCGAAATGCGTCGGGATCCGAGGGGAATGGAGCCAATCTGTTACTGGTGTAATAATTATTTTCCGGCGTTAGAAGAGCAATTCTGTAAAAGAAAAATCACTCACGAAATGTATAGATTTAGGTTTTTTTAATCGTTAAATTCAAACTCACTTAGATGACTTTCTATCCTCTAATGTTAGATATCATCTCTGTCTATCTCTATTATTAAATATAGAAATATAATAATAATACTTTTTAATTGATAATATAAAGAATCGTGATACGAACGAAGATAAATGATAAAACAAATTATCATGATGCTATCATTGTTTCGGTACGATAATGTTGGAAATCTTCATGAAAATGTATATAAACGATTTAGTTGAATGTTTAGAATGATTAGCTTTATTATAATTATGTGCACAAATTCTTATTTAAATCTTCGTGATGATAATTTCACTAAAATCATCAGCAATGCACCATAAACGTACGAGGTTTATCATAATAAAGATTACATCAATTTCGAAAATGATTATACGGCTTATAACTTTAATATTTATAAACTCATAAAGTTTCTATTGAAACATCAATTCCTAAAATAAGCATAGGAGCTTAATATTCTCTAAACATCTACAAAATTAGCTTCGAAAGTCTATATAAAGCTAAAACCTGACAAAAGCGCGTTAAATTACTAAAATTGAAAAAAATATATATATAATATAAATGCATTAATGACCTACACCTTTAATAACCCAGGGAGGACGATACCAGAGTTAGAATTGTGAAGCACGTCAGCAATTTGCATAAGGTAGACGCAGAAATTAGCAGAATAGGAAAGGGGGGCTTTGCAAAAGAGGATTGAAAAAGGGAAGATAGATATTGTCAGTTGTCTGCAGTCTGATCACGTCGCGCCACTAAACAGCCATCTTTTCCGTAATCGTTGCTTTGGCCCTTTGGAAACTGTCTGCAGGGTTTGGGAGACATCCCGGCTCTCTGCTATAAATCAATCGTAATATGTTCGGTACGCTATCGACGTTTTTCAACTCGTCCCCTGCTTTCTGAATCATCGTCAGTGTCTGCGAACACTATACACTCGCCCTGTAAGTGTATAGGCTAGTTTAGAATATCCTCCTCCCTCCTGATACCTTCTGTAATGCCTCCTTCATATTTCTCAATGGATGCGGTTGTTAGGCAGAGGAGCGAAATGCAAAAAAAAAAAAAAAATCTACAATTATGCCAATTTTTTATTCGCCTTTTAAACTATTATCCTCGGATTAAATATTATGTAATGTAACTCTATAGATTACGTATGACAATTCTATACTCCAGCGAATACATCAACTTTATCGATTATATTAGTAAAGTGCTGCCGAGAAAGGTGGGTTGTTCTATGCGTATGGATTATTTTGATTTATGTTCAGTTTGTCAAATTTGCTTGTAAGTGGAAAGAAACCTCCATTCTTTGATCTATAATCCAGAAAAAAAAGAGGGGGAGAAGATTAAGTACGTTCGAGAAAAGCTCATTTGAATAATAGTTGAAAAGATTAAGCACGGTTACAATTGAAACAAATGGAAATTTTGTCGTGATCGCAATTAAGTTCCGTTGTAAATAAAGTAATTTAATTTCCTTTAAATTAATAATAAAAAAACAAAAATCTATTTAAGCAGGAGAGATAAAAAAGAGAAGGATAAGTATGCGAAAATTGAAACTTTGAAAGAGAAATAAAATTAAAAATCAGAAAACATGCTTATAAAATAGGTACTCATCAAACAAAACTATTCTCAAGGTAAAGACAGTTGAGATTAATTAGTTAATTCTCTTAATGACCTTAAAGAGACGGAAGTTTGGATAAGGCAGTAGAGGGTCTACTTTGTCGATATTGAGTTAGTTGATCTATCGCAAGGGGAGTCAGAGCAAATTTGTCTCATTGGAAGAGGAGAAAGTGATTTGCAAGTAAAAGTAGATAGAAGGCGAAGCAGACTAAGCATCGGTTACATAAAATGAACAGAAAACCAACCAAAGGTAATTTAGATGGAAGAATTTTCCTTTTAGAGAAGAAAATTATTGACTTTTACGAATTCTAGAAAATAAGAGAAAATCGGAGGAAAAAGGGGAAAAATAAAAAATAAAAAAAAGAGGAGAATCTCTTTAAGCCAGATGCAAATATATCTCAAAAACTTCTTCGAACCATCTAGCACGTTAATGAATAACATTTCACGATTTTCTGTAAATCGAAATAACTCGATCATTACCAAAACGTAATTTTCGTTTCGTGAAAACCTCCGAAAGACGTTATCTCCGGTCCTAATAGGAAAAGGTTGTTATCAGAAATGTACGAGGAGTACAGCCAACGATATGAAGACAGAGCACGCATATGAGCTATAGTAAATTTCCACTCTCTCTTTATGTCATTCCATAATAATTTGCAAAAGAGTAAAAAGATATTAAAGGTTTTCATGAAAATAATAAAAAAAGAATGGATTACTTCGCCACTATCTTCACCGGAAGTGCTTAAACTTTTGACAATATATTAAAAAAAAAAAGTAGTTATAAATGGTCTGATAAGCCATATTAAGTGATTTTAAAACTATGTACGGTGATCGTATAAAAAGTGAGAAACGGATTCTAAAATCTTAAACATGACTTTCACTCGAATTAACAACTTTGCAAGTTATTTTTTCAAAATTTTTATTCAAAATATGTGCCATAATCTTATTTACTTTGTTGGCATTCTTAAGTTGCTGTTCTTCTTAACAAAAGTGTGCATATAAAAAGGTTTTCTCACACTTATATCTTCGTATAATCTATTCTGATGATGTCTCAAGCCAATTTATAGGCAAATCTTTTTGTTTAATACTAAATATTAGTAAAAAAATTTGAAAGTTACGAAGACAAAGTTGAGTTTTTCGTTTAAAAAATATTTTTTTTTTTTTATTGATATTCAAAAGAATATTTTGCCGAGAGTTGAACAAATGTAAAATATACCCATATTAGCTTGGAGAATCTTGATAAAAAACAAAGAAAAGCGAGAAGTTTTACCTTCCCGCATCTCTAGAGACCCTCTTTAACGATGAAGGAAATCATTTTTAGATAAAATTCTTAAAAAATGTTCACACCAAAAACAAGAAAATATTGAAAAAAAAACTTTTGAGAAACGGAGAAATTTCAACTTTTTCATCTTCGGTAAAGAAATACTACTTAAACTACAACCAAATCCCATAACAACCGTATTCTGTGGAGCTACAAATAGAACTAGTGCAGTATTAGAAAAGAAATGCTGCTGCTAACAGGAGAGATGTCTCTAACAGGTGACACATGACTGAACCAATGTAACGAAGCTATGTTGCCATGTCAACTGTCAACTCTTGGTGATCCATTGGATCCTATAGAGCTGGATGTGCCTCTCGCTCCCCAAAGAGGCAGTTTGGTGCGAATTCGAGTAGATTGCTGCCACCTTCTAACACCGTAAACTCGACTGGAACAAGTTGCTAAGAAGAAAAATCGAATGCGATTTACCAACATGGTAATTACGTCGAACAAGATGAGGTGGGATGACATGATGGTAGCTTTAAAACTCTTACCCCATTAAATCCTTTTGAAACCTTTTATTAAGCCGTCAATTACCTTATCTACTCTCGGTACACTCTTCCTCCCCCTTTCAACATTAATATTTGTGTAATTTTACTGCTGACGATCCTTCTTTGTATAGCTAAAGGTACATGCTTCGGAATTACATTATCCTAATTAATAATGAAACGAATGCATAATTCACTAGACGAGGTAATGTATTATCGGGCTTAATTACACTTTAAAAACAACTTGCAGTCATCTTTTATTTGATTTATTAAATATACATGCTTTATTGTTTTAATATGTTTATAATTATTTATTATTCGTATTTAAATATATTTAATATTGTTTGACATTCTAAAAAACACATACATAATTCAAATGCTGCCTTTCGAAAATATAATTCTTCAGGGACTTTTCTTGTTAGGTAATTCGGAGAAAGTTGCTCCCTAGAGAAAGATATCCGCTATTTGGGGTTTCATAATGTGTACGTGTATACGCGGGGTGGCCCAAAAGTTACTTAACCATTGAAAAGACCAAGTCGAATACTTAATACTTTTGCATGTTTTTATCTCATTTTACAATTCGTATTCACAAATGTGCCTAGGGAAGATAAAACACGGTTAACAGATTTTTGGACCACCCTCTATACATGCTTTACTTAACACCGTAAAGATACGATCTTCTCTTCTTCTTATAATGCTAATTTCATTTGAAAGTGCTTTTATTAACTGACAAAATGCCCCCAACTTTACACAAGATTAAAATTTACTGATTCATTTTCAAAAGATACTTATATTCTTCGCTTCATTAAAATAATTGGCATGGTGAATTTCCTTTATGAAGTATGAAAAAAAACACGCATACATTTATTGCATAATTTTAAAAGAAGGTTTCTCATTACCATGTGTTTTTGATTTTAATATTATAAATGGCTGAGTTCTTAAATTTTTAATGAATTTTTACGCAAAAAAAATGTATGAAGATGTAACAGAACGAAGATAAAATACTGAATTTTTTATGTTAAAATCGAAGATTTATAAGGCCTCATTTATATGTTAATTTCGAACTGTATCGATTATAATTAATCAAATAATATTTTTAATTTAAATAATATAAAATTATATATTCTGTTCTAAAAAAAAATCAATATTTTTCATTAAGTTATAATGTTAGAAAGGATGACTCCATTTGGATTACACGGAACAAAAAATAAAATTAAATTAAATTAAATAACAAAATGGTTAAACCATAATTTGTGATTAAGACTATTAAATTAACAAAAAGTTACAAAATAACTTTCAATTTTAAAGATTGTTAGTCGAATTTTATAAAACTAGAGATAATTTCTCTGTCTTTTTTTTAAAAAAGAGATAGCCATAGATAAAGGGTTTATGAAGTCAAGCGTTGGAAAAGAGAAGAGCAGCTTCCAAGAACAATCTGTTATCTTTATTTTTATGAGGGCCACCAATTTAAAAGCCTGGAAGATAGACAAATTAAGAAAGGAGCAGGAACCGTTAGGGAGTTAGAAAAGGCGTAGTTAAAAACCTAGTGAGCGGCTAAAATTCAATATTCCGTCCTTTATGCCTTTTCGTACCGGCTATAAATTGAGGAAAATGCAGTCGAAGGTGGGGAAGTAGTGAGAGAAAAATATAGACCAGGTCAAAGAAGGAGGAGAAGAAGCACTAGGCCGAAATCATTGCTCTTTGCGACGCCGCAATAAGTCTCTAATGACGATCATTCTGTTAAGTCACTAAGAAAACGGCCGTTACTTAAACTAATATTGAGCTGTTTTCGTCTGATTAGTCTAAGATAGATCCTATCAACAGTATAAAGGTTCCATTTATACCGAGTAAGGTCATTTTCAAATCGGAATTTCTTCAATATTTTTGTTGAGGAAAAGTTGAAAATTTTTCAAAAATTTAAAGAGTTAGAGGAGTAATTTTACAAGAATTGGACGATTATCGAGAATCTCTACTTAGAATTAAAAATTCATCGATCATGGAAGTGAACGAAAACATTTGATCATTGAGAAAGAGCACAATTGGCATGGAAAAAATTCATTTATCACGCAGTGGGATCCATTAATCATTTCGGATGCCAATGATCAAAACAATGATTCATTCATCATTATGATCAGAATTCGATCCTTATAAAAGTCTTCGATCGAAATTAAACATTCTTCGATTATCCAGAAACCAATAAAAAAATCTATTCATAATTCTCTTCGACTAAAGGATTTGCTAATTAAGCATCGATTATCGATTTTCGGCATTACTCAAAACATAAACTTCCTGGCGGATTCTCATCCGTAAGAGCGAAGATTTATGGCCAATATCCAATTATTAGATTCGATCGTCGAGAGGACATTCCCAAATGTTCATCCATACAATCCATAGTAACAGTTTTTTCGACAAGAGCCCGGTTTCCTGTGGCAAGTGCAGGGCCACCCAACGGTGGAGACTTTACGAGCTTCCCCACTTGCACACTCCCATTGGCACGTGAGTGCATCATTCTCAAATATGGCCTTTCCGTCTCCCATAACGGTTACTATAAAAGTGACAAGAGCCGGAAACCCAGGGCTAGGTTACCATCCCTCCATCCCATTAGTGAAAATGGGGAGGTAGAAGAGACCATCGTTTCCACCATTCTTTGGATAATTTATTGTCTTCACGACCGCTGTTTAACCAACCAAACTGGACACAGCTCGTCCGATCCTTATTAGTACGGCGGTAACAAGGAAAGTGGATCAATGACCGACTTATTTTCTTTCAGCAATCCTTCTAGAAATAAAACTTTCACCTAATTGTTTTTCCAGATCCTTCTTCTGTTGTTTCTTTGTGTTATCTGAAGTAATCCGTTAATTTGTTGACGACCGTCTTGCAAAATGTCACAGCGGCTTCATCTCGTTAAAATTTATAAATATTCAATTTTATTTACGAAATTTTAAACAAATTTTCTATGATAATTTTAATTTACAAATGGACAAAACTTTAATTGCAGTAGGCCGCCATCGTCTACGATGCAAAGATATGCTGCGCGGGCGTTAAAATTATTCTTCAGACAATATAAATATTATATACTTCTAGAGTATTGTTTAGGGGTGATCTACACGCGGCGATATACCGAAGGCTGACATTTTACATAAGAAAGAAATCCTCGAAATAAGAAATTGAAGCCGTTAAACTATATCGCAACAAGGGAAAAAAAAGAAAGATCATTACGCAAGTTGGCAATTAAAGCTCTTAATGTAATGTGGCACAACACAATTGGGAAGCTAAAGCCTTCAAAACAATGAACTACAAAGCAATTTGGCAATAAAAGTGCTTAATCGAAGAGTGGACGTAAGAGCTCTTAATGCAAGGTGCCACTGAGCGATCCCGAAATAAAGCAACGTGAAGCAGGGACCATATGATAATAAATCAATATTATTTAAATATAATTAATGATCCATTTTTCTTCTATAAAAATATAGTAAACACATAAGTAATAATTGAAAAATTTAATCAAAATCAAGCAGTTTTGACCATTACAGATAACTTAATCTGGGCTTTAAAAGAGATGATATAATTAATTTTTCCCCTTGTGTATCGTTTCATGTATAAGCATAGCAAAGACGATATTCCATTCAAATAAAACAAAACTTCAATACTTATTACGTCAGATGTTGACGCAAAATGTAAAAGGAAAATACATCAGACGGGATTCGTTTACCTCAACTGATTGAAATCGTACTAATGTTACATAGAAGTTGGATTAATTTCCGCTCTTGATAATGATTTGAAAGATATTTTTCATCCCGATCGATTCTTTAATATTTAATTTAAATTTTCAAATCCCCTAAAAATACTTTAAAAAAGAATTTTTTAAAGGCAAAAAAATAAATAAATATTTTCTTTTATTATCAACGGATACTTTTTAAAATATTAATTTTTAATTATATTTAAAGGGATAAACCCGAATGTTTAATAAAAGAGTTGGGAGTTCTTACTTCTTTTATTCATTTAATAACTAGAAGGAGAGGAATAATTTATATATATTATTGATTTATATTATTGGAAATAGTAAATAGTAACATCGAATGAATTTATAGATCTAAAAATGGAAAAGTAAATGGACATTTGTACTATTTTCGAGAATAGATATGTATTTATATATATGTCTGTGCAAAGAATATGTTAACGTTTCGTAATGATTTACTATTCAAGAGCAGAAATTATAGCTTTGTAATGCAATATATAAATATTTTATGAGCCATTCGTATAAGTTATAGAGATAAAATTCTTTTTTATATATTTGTTCTGTAATACACTGATGGCCCAAAAGTCTGATAACCGCTATAAATGCTACTTTTCTGTCTTATTCAAGACTAATTACCTTAGAAATATATATATATATATATTCAAAATATGATCCTTCTCGATTACAGCGGTCTTTCATGCAAGAATTGCCGAAATATTGGCAAGAAAATGAGGTTACCCGACTTTTGGACCACATTAGGCATGTGTTAAGATTGTTAAATTGCTTGCAAGAAAGACGGTTACTCGAATTTTGGGCTACTGTTTATTATTACAAAAGTCTCAATATACTTGCATGGATCGATTGCAAAAAAAAAAAACCCACGAACTTAAGCTCACGTGACTAAGATAATTCTATAATACAAGCATTAAACATTTATGCATTTATTCTCTTATTTTTGAATTTAGAAACTGTAAACAATTAATTTTTTAACATGAAAATCTCCTTGCCACACATTAAAAAAAATACACTTTAAAATATTTGTTATGTTTCTTAAGCAAAAAAAAAAAAAATGCAACGACAAAAAAAAATAAATAAAATAAAATAAATAAAAACGTTATTTTATTATTTTGTTGACTCGAAGAAAAATAAAAATAATTTCTTTCCGTAGATTAAATTAAAGGAGAAAAAAGATAATGAATATAATTAAAGAAGAGAAATGATAATTAAAATTTGATTAAAAGAAGACGGTAATTGAAATTTAAGAAATATAAGATGATGATAAATTAAGAAAGACGATAATGATGATAATTAACTTTTTTTTTTTAAATTAAATTATAATGAATAATATTTTCGAAAAATAAATGATGGTGATGATAATATTAATGGAAGAAAAGTGGAGTAAAAGAAAGAGAAAAATGATGATAATTAAAATTAAAGAGCGTAAGACGGTTGTAAAGTAAAGATGATGATGATGATGATGATGACGGTGATTCTAATATAAAGAAAGAAGAATTAAAGGAAGAGAAAATGATGATAATTAAAAAAATTAGGTGGAGATGGCTCGTTAAAATATAAAAAAAACTATGTTAAATTTCAAGAGAATTGATAAAATCTAAAAGGAAAATAATGATGATGATAGTGATTTTAATTTTAGAGGAGCAAGAAGTTGAAAAAATGATGATAATGAGAATTATTTACACGAAAGGGCAATTAAAAGTTAAGAAGTGTAAAATGATTAATTAAGAAAGAAGATAACAATTGGAATTTGAGAAAGGATTTTAATGTAAAATAATTGCAATAAAATAAAGTGAAAATTAGTTAAAAGACGATAATTAATATTATATTTAAGAAATATGAGATGATGATAAATCAGGATAAAAGAAGACGATGATGATAAGTTTAATTTAAGAAAAATGGAGTAAAAAGGAAGAGAAAATGATGATAAATAAATAAATATAATATATATATATATATATATATGTTTGTAATATATTACTGACATAAGAAATACGAAAAGGCAGAGTTAAAAACATTTAAATATTCAAAAAATGAATTCATATCGATATGAATTGTGAAAAGATTAAGTTTCGTAAAATTTAATAACATAAAATACATTTAATTCGTCCATCTAATGGAATGAGAATCCTTTTCAATTTACGAAATTTCACAAAGTAAAAAAATAAAAACAAAGAGGAGGGAAGAAGAAGAAAAATAAGAGCAAATGTATTTCGGGAAGTGGACATATTTTGTTTTTATTTTATATATATATATATTTTTTTTTTTTTTTCATTTTTTCCCTCTTCTTCCATACGGTTGAGAGTTTTAGGGAAAGAAGGAAACGACCAATTTAAAAGATAGAGTTATGCAGGAGTGTTGTATTGGAAACAAGATGGCACCAGGAGTGGTTGAACTGAATGTAAATGTCATCCGGCGGTCATGTTCCGATGACATGATTGTAGAAATTGTCAGCTTGTCATCTTGTCTGTTGGAAAACATTCCATCTTGGATCAGAGGACAAACTACTATATGGCACAGATGTTATCCATTTGAATTTGAATCGCCCTATTGGCTCGAAGAACTCGTTGGAGAAATGACAGAAATTTATAAAATCATCGAGTTTAAGAAAGATATAAAAAGGAAAAAATTAGCAATTTTCAATTACATAACGTTTAGTTATAGTTAGAGAAAGAGAGTATGAAATTATGTACATAAATAATAAATAGTAACAGCATTAATTAGACGTTTAGAAGTAGCAGCAGTAACTAAATTGGCCATAACTAAAAATAGCGCGGTAATAAAAGTAAATTGTAGACTGTTTATGAAAGGTAATCTCTTAATTAAGTTAAAGTTTTCCTCAATAAAGTTATTTTTAAATGGAGTTTTAACTTTAGATTGAAATTTGTAAAGATCCCGTGTAAAAGTATAAGCAATTAATAAAGAGTTCCTTTGATAAAAATCTACAGAAATAATTTCTAAACGGGTTTAGAATCGTTTCTATTGGCATTTTCGACGAATCGAAAATTTCATTTTGTGCACGCTCGAGAAAAGAAAAAGGGGAGATAATTGAAAAAATTCTCATGTAAATGAGATATAGAGGAAAGTGGATAAATCTCATAATCTTAAATTGTCAACAGAAAAGTTGAAGAGTTAACTCACCTGTCGTAGTTTAAGCATAACAAACAGATTCTTTTTTTACTGTACAGGTGATGTTTCTACGTCTCCTTCAAAAGAAATAAGAAACCGTTCTTCAATCAGAGCAACTCCACTTTGCGTCATCTGGAAAGGAACGAAAACAAATAGGATTTTAAAGGATCGTCTTGTGTAACATGGAACATGTTGAGGGAGCGGAAAGAGAAAAAGAAAAAGAGGGGGAAAAATCTACTTTTCCTGACAAGACTATTTTGAAAACGGTATGATATAATTGGCTCGGGAAAAGTGTGAGACACATCTTCTATTATGGTGACAAGTCCTACACGATGTTTTCCATTTTAGCTTTTACGGAAGAATGTGAATTCTCCCAAGCGACCCTTCTGGCGCAAGAGTAATTCGAAGGTTTTGGAATATTAGTTTCAACGCAGATACACCGCTACTATTTCTCAGGATGATGATAAACTTGAGTAAAGTGAGTTTCGGAAGAAGAAATTTAGATCCTTCCAAATGTTTATTAGTTTGCCAGCGACCAGAGTCAGCTTCTCTGAGATGAAAATGCAACTTTTTGATTTGTGGTAGGAGATTTAAGTTTTCCTTGCGAATTTAATATACTTCCTTTCTTGGAAAGAGGATAGAAAACGTTTATGATAATAAATAATATAGAATGCGAGAAGTGAATGCAATAACTTTAAAGAAAGAAAATATAAAATTAAGTAAAAACTTAATTTTATATCAACGTAAGCGGTTCTCTGCGATATTTACAAGATATAAAATGATTATTTCTTTTAATAATTCGTTTATTTTAATGTCAATTTCTAAATTAGTAGGCGTGCCTTTCTATTTTACAGCCAATTACTTACAACATTGTTAAAATCTTTGTTACTTAATATCTTACACGTATCATAGAAGACGGCCTATGTTCAAAGAAAGTTTTAAAACTAATTTTTCCTCCTTCGATCTACCGTATATATTTTAATATCCTAATTTAATCATGTAATTTAAAGAATATTTACAAATTCGAACACGTACGAAACTAAACTACACATATGCATATTTATTTAGAGTTAAGTCTGAGAGATAAATAGTCAAAAAGAGAAAAATCGTACACATAAATATGCAATAGTTGCGTAGTTAAACTCATAAATATGCAATATAACCAAACTAGATATGCATACGGCATTGGCATATCTAGTTTTCAAACCACGGCTTCATAGCTAGAATCATAAATGTATAAGAGTCTCATAACGAAATTTATTCATGAACCAGCATAGATGTATACACGCAACAAATAAAGTTTGATTCAAATAAGGCTTCATATAAGTATATGCAAAATATAAATACATTCTCATAAATATCTATCGAGTATGATAACGTATGAGACTAAATAATACAATGAGTGGAGAGGTTCTAAAGGTAGATCCCGAACAAAATTTTGATAAATTTATAACTTTATATTAAGAATTTTACATAAAACTCTAAATTTGTTATATATATAAATGGAAACAATTCTATTTTTTTAAATGTTTTACTAGATATGTGGCTTACTTTAAGGGCTGTGCATAAAAAGCAGGACACGATTATTTTCGTTAACTGCTGTGTCAGATTACTTAAAAAATCAGGCAGAGGAGGAAGAAGGAAGAAAAAAAAAATATATATATATATATTCCAAAATTACATCCAACAGAGTAAATTGCTTTTCTAAAATTTTATTAAGCAAATATTTACCCCAAAAATTTCTTTCCGTTCACTAGTGGCAATAATTATAGAAATTTTAATATAAAAATATGCTATTATTTTATATATAATCCTCCTCTTATCCATTAGCATTATGGAGGTTGTGGAAGGATGTAGAAGGAGTTGTATGTAAGAAAACAGCTCGGAGTGTTGCTCGGTCGTCGAAGATTTGTCGCCATTGCCCTGCAGCCTTTTCCATGACGTAATGTTTACATAACATCATTCTTACCTTGTTTTTCTTTCGCCCGTTATTGGTTTGTATTCATTTACTCTCACCGAGAAAGCGAGTTAGAAAACACCTAACTTCTACTTTGCTTTACTTCTTGCAATTACATTTACGGTATTAAATTGATAAGGATATTTCTAATATACTTAATACCATTAGATATTCAGGGTAAAGTCGCATTTTCGGTTGATTTATTAACTTCACATCTCCTTCTACTACTCGAAGATAGAAAAACCTTTCTTCCAAATTATTTTCCTCTCTACTTTAGCAGATATAATAGTTTTTAGTAAATTTCTGGTAAGATATTTGACACTTTGTATCTTCCTCTATTATCGTTTTCATTTTTGGGATTGAAGAAAGAGAAATATCATTCGTAAAAGTACGATAACTCCAACTTCTTCACGCTGCTTTGTTTCAATCCAATTGGAAGTTCAGCCTTGCACGGAATTTTTCTTCCTTTTTTTTCCTTCTTAATAAAAAAAAATCTTATTGCTAGACAAAAGAACTTACTCTTTATCAATTTATAATTAAGAAAAGTAAATTTCTACAATAATTTTCATTATTAAAAGTCGAAAATTTGAATAATTATGCTCGGTTTAAACGTGAAAATCTTAGTTTTATACATCGAAGAGCATTAAATTCTATTCGGAATTTTTGTTTATTCATCGTTAATTTATATTAAAAATTTCATAACTGAGTTTTCTTTAATATAGAGCTAATTATAGGCCCATCTTTATGTTAAAAATTTTAATATTAAAAAAAAACAAATAAAATTTCATAACAAACTTCCGATTTTGCAGATTAAAAATTCTCATCGAAATTTTATCATTTTTAATTCATTTTTATATTGAGTTTCGTATAAATTTTTATTATTTTATAATTCAAGTTTGAAGCTAATTACAGTTCGTTCAAAAATATAAAATTCCACGACAAAATTTTTCAAAATTAAATGTAATTCCTTAGCGAATTGCAGTAATTTCTCAAAGATTTCACGTAATCGGAGGGAGGGGGAGAGAACGAAATGATTTGCTTCAATATTTATTTGGAAAAGTAGGTATTTATTCAAGAGAGAATTATTAACTTAAACTTTTTCTTTAAAACTTCTATATATATATATATATATAAAGAGAAATAAAATTTTCCAGAAAGTACTGAAAGATAAACTATGACATATGATCAAAGACAAACAATCCTTATTTATTTATTGACTGGCGATCCTTTGCTTAAAAAAGGATTTGCTTAAACATCTTTCAATCACAAATATTTGACGATGGACTCTGAAAATCTGTTTATTCTTATGTAACTTCTAAGATATTATTGAACTGGAGTTTCTTTCTTGATCCTTATGCAGCGAGGATGAACTGATATGGATTACATATCATTCTTAGCGAGGAGAATTGTGAAAGGTAAGAACAGATTTTTTCGAAATATTCCATATTTAAGTTGTTTTTTGTTCGATTTAATGTAATTTATTGAAGATCGACTTGGGTTCCTCTCCTCCTCTTTATTAAAATTACTCATCAATGAAGTTCTTTACTGACATATGAGAGCTTATCATCGTAAGATGATAGGTTCTCATATATATGCTTACGAGAATTTTTTGGATAGGGCCACAACTCTCATATGCAAATTAGAATAAGGGAATTATGCTGATGATATAGCATTTCCATCGCTTTGGATGTCTTGACTAAAGTCGAGTCCAAAAAATCAATTTGTTCTTCTCGTCTGAAATTATTTTAACATAAACGCTAAAATAAATGATTTATAAACGTTTCTGTAAGTTATAAATTTTAATTTTGTAAGATGGATTTATAATATAAAGATTAAATAAATGTAATTTTATTTCGAAAAGTCTTTGTAGATGTGACCACCAGTGTTCAGTGGATAAAACTACTGAACATTGGTAGTTGGTTACGGGTTCGCGCCTCTCACCAACGGGCTGACCAGGTGGAATTTCCCGGGTTTTTTCACGTGTCTAACATTTAAATAGGAGCCAGTTTCCGTAGAAAGTCCTCCCGAGAGGCACACCCCCCTCAGTAGATCACCCATGTGGAGCGTTGTCTTCTAAACATCAATGCAATCCTTTATACAGTAGATGTGTAACTAAAATTAAATTCTCTATACATCTGACGATGCGGAGGTAAAATATAAGCCGTCCAATCTTAAATAATAAGATTTAGCCAAGTTATTTTATCGTATTTAGATTATTTTTAAGCTTAAAAATAACATCGATACCGCTAAAAATTAACACCTTTTCTAAAATATGAGAGTATGATGCACTTTATTGATTTTGAGAGATTATCAAAAACATCAATAAAAGCCGATAAATTACGAGAGAAATGAGAAATTTCTCATTATTTTAAATATTTATCACAGGAGGATTAAAATATTAAATACCGTGCAAGTGAAGTGTTATTATACATTATCATCTACCATTCAATTTTATAAAGATATAAGGAATTTAAGCTTAATTTTTAATAACCGAGAGAGAGAGAGAGAGAGAGAGAGAGAAATTTGAAAATAATCGCGATCTTAATTAATTAATTATTATTTTTTAAAAGTCGTAAGTTTGTAAAACATCTTTTCTTGGATGAAGTAAAGTAAAATGAGAGTGAAGATGCGGAGCGATATTTGGAAAAAAGAGAAAATAGAAAGATATAAATGGATATTTTAGTTATGAAAATAGGATATAGATATATTTATAAAAGATATCGATGATCGGACATGGTTACGAAGTACAAAATTTGAGAAGTGCAAGCGGGTGAACAAGTGACAAGCCTTCCTACCGTCAGCATTATAGACCGCCTGATCAATACAGATGGAATGTAGAACGTGGCACAGATAGGCGGTGTGAAAATTCCACTTTCACAGGTTAATTCATTTCCAGCCCACGTACGAGATGAACTCTTCCATGGCTGTGTATTACCAGCGATGAAATTCCACCCCTCCCCGTACCCTCCCATTGCGTTCTCACTCTTCAACGATAGAGGTGACAGGAGCGGTGCACTTTATAAAAGTAGAATAGTTCAGTGAAAACTGCTGTTAGGAGAAGCAATGTGTATGCATAGTACGAAGTCAACTGAAAAGTATTTCCAAGTTATCCTCTTTCTCTTTATAAAGGATGGCGTGTTGATTAGAAGATAACTTATTTGCCCCATACGGCTGTATTAAAGAAGAGATTAATTATAAGAATTAACATTAGTGTATACATTAAAAATATATAAACGACTCATTAGTTTTAAAGTGTCCAAAGTATATGTTCTTGTATGTCTAATTATAGTTTACACGCTACTATTTAATGATCGTGCGATAGCAATGAGCAAGTTTTTTGCATTGGCACGCTAAGAAAGGTGGAAAAAATTAGCATTTTTGATGAATATGTCAGTAAAGATATAAATGAGTAGAATAATAACAGGATTTTTGATATAAACGACAGATAGGAGCCGAAATAAATTGAATATAATGAACTAAATTTGTATACTGCAATGCATTTACAACTTGAAAATTGCTCATCAAACCATTAAAATTTGTAATTTATACACAATTTTTTTTTGTATAAATTAAACAAATATTAAATTTTCGCCAGTTTAGAATATCGAAAACACATATAAGAGCCTAGAAATAATAAATATTAGTAATAAAGATAGAGAATTATTTAAGTAATATCGGAAGTATCAGATTTAGTGAAAATGAAAATATTTATATAGGGTAAAGTACTTAGTTATTGACACTTTTACAGAAATTCTCTTACACATTATTATAAAAATATTTAATATAAATAAACTTAAATAACTTCTATATTAATTCATATAATAATTTATAAAATTTGATGTTATTAACTTCATTAAATTGTTTCGTTTAAACACGCGAAGAGTATTGATTGATTGATTGATAGGCTATTTTATTTATTAATTTTATTCTAATTATAAAACTGTAGGCTCGTATATTAAAATACACGTATATAATTTTAATTTTATATATCTATAAGATAAATATATTATTTTTATAAGTTAAAACAGATTAAATTAGTTCTATAAATCTGATTTTAAATGGAAATATCTACTTTTTACGAATGAAAGGTGTCGATATTTAATTTATTTACGTATTCTTTAATGAGTAAATATCTTTTAATTGTTAATAATACGTTAATAAAATTAAATTAACTTAACTCAACTCATTATTTATTCTTAATGTTAATAGAATTTTGCTTTCCAACTTTGTAACAACGTTAAGTTTCTAACTAATATCTGTTTTTATAAAGGGGCAGATGTATTTACGTAAGTTAAACAAACTAGGGAGGCCTCACGTTTTTAAAATTTATTATTATCTATTGGGATGGAAGGGCCTCGTCTTATTCTCTATTTTATTATGAGATATAGAGTCGCTTATTGTTTCATTTAAGAAACTATTATAACAAGATAAGATTATGAGTAGGCCTCTTATTGTTTACAACGTAAGATACAGTCTTATTCTTTAACAAATAAGAGGCCCTTCCACCTTCATCTTGTTGCAGCAGGAAGTGAGATGAAGAGTCTCTTACATAAGACTGAAGAGATCCTTCACCCCACCTCCTGCTGTAACAAGTCTAAATCGGATTCTGGACGAGGATAAGGCTAAATTGTTAGATTAATTAGTCATTAAAAAGCTTATAACTGTTAAATCTTTAAGATTGTACAGTACATCCACAAAGTTTCAAGACTAGCAAGAGACTAGCAACTGTTAGAAATAGGAAAAATAATTTCCTGTTTTACTGTAACATTTAAGAAATTTATAATATAAAAATATTAATATATATAAAAACAAATTATTATAGCTACAAATGTATTTGTTTAATGAAAATAAGCTGATAAATGATGTAAGCTGCATCCTATTTGTAAACTTAACTGTTAATAAAAAATTAAATAGCTCTGGAAATCCTTGTCTATTAATGGTTAATAAAATCAATATTAATTACATTAAATATTTAAAAAAAAAGTAATTTTTGGGTATAAATTAATGTAAAAGTTAGTTTTATTTATATTTATACACAGTAATTTATATATAATTTACACTGTAATAAGGAACACTTTGTTTTGATAGTTGTGTTTAGAACACTACTACAGACACAATTGTCTATGCTACATATATTTGTTTTTAGTGTATCTATTATGTATATGGCTTATGTATTTATGTGTATGTTTGTGGTAATTTAAGTAATATAAAAATGCTGGCTCTACTCAGGTTTAGCTACAACTTAAACTATATCAGTATGAGCTCTGCAGCTCAAATTGATGCAATTTAACTTAAGTTGTAGTCCTCCTAATCTATAGATCTAATTAACTTACCTACCTATTTGAAAAACACACAATAATCAATATAAGAAAGGGTTAATTAATATAATCGAAAGGAAATAATTTTCTTAAAAATATATCTTATGTTTAGATCATATTAAGTAAGGCATAAGTAATTCATACGTTACAAACAAGCTTCCTCTTTCTTGTAGCTTATGCCAATTATGCTAATATTAGATAAATTAAATCGCATAATTTCATATCTGAAGCATAAAATGCCATTATAAATAAAATTTTAGAAATGTTAAGTAGTAAGAATGATAAATAATAGAGTCTTAAATGTGTGGTAATGTTAATATTTTCTATCCTTACTACTACTTTATTAAACAGTATATAGGCCTAATAATAAAATAAATTAACGCAATAAAACCTTAATAATTATTATTAAAAGTAACTATGCATTAACATTATGTTATAATAAATTCCTTTAAGATTTTCTCATCTTTATTCACATAGGCTGACAAACTGTACTGCCTACAGTAGGGATGTAGTAGATATAGGTATGTAATATTAACAAGAATATTTAAAAAATATATAAGATTTACTTAAAAAAAACAAATTAACAAAGAAAAATGATAAATTATAATAAATTTAATACAAAATACCAGTTTAAATATTAAAAATATCGAATTTTTAGTGTAAGAAAACGTGGTTTTTATTCATCTTCGCCAGACATTATAGTTGAAGTTATCGAATATCGGAGAGTATTAATATATAAAAACTAAAAACGAGGACGAAGAAATAAAGAATTGATTCCTTTTTTTTTAAAATTTAACAAAGCCTTGCATCCAGATAATCCCTTGCGGTCAATACAACAACAACAACAACAACAACAACAACATAGAAAGAAGGAGAAAAAAATGATTTCGAAACATTCGGTAAAAGTCGGGCGGAAATTTATTTAGTAACATTAGTTGTTTAGTGTAATCGAATTTTAAAAACGAAATAAGTTATATATATATTTTTTTTTCGGAAGGGNGATGGTTTTTCTCTTAAAAAATCGGGTATAAACACGCTAAAACATTGTAAATTTTGAAGGAATTTTAAAAGTTAATATATTTAATATTTATTTTGAAGAAATTCTTGAAAGTGTAAAACCAATAAAGGCATAATTTTGGTAAGATAACGGCATTCAAAGTATCGTTAAGAGGGTAGTTGGCGGTTTGTCATCTTACAGCCCTTTTATCCAGAAGTGTTAAAGAGCATATCGGCATCCCTCTGGTCGAATCTCTTTAGTTAAGTTGTGTAAATGTGTTGTAAGCCACGAAGGGAGGACATCGGGTATTTTCTGCCAGCTTAATGTCACTAAAAGTCAACGATGCGTGTGATAACGTGAATTTTATGGACACAATCCTTATCCCTTTCGCATATCCCGATCGCTGTGTTTGTACAAAGAAGGGGAAGAGCATCTCTGGCTCTTCTTCGCTTGACAGAACAATGAGTTTCTTTCAAAGGCTTGATATCATTATCGAAAGACGAGTTACTCCATAATTTTACAAGATATCATTCTAGTTTATAAACGCTTATGAATTTCATATAAATGGATGAATAATTCGTTGTTTGTACACAGTAGAAAAATGGGTACATCATTGGTAAAATGAGCAATTTATACTTTACATTGTAAATCTTCTTAATTTGTTTCCTTTAAAAAGGAGAATTAAAGACATTTTTAAGGAGAAGACAGCCTTTATACAATAAAAATAGCTTTTAAAAATGCTGTAAATTGAGCCACTTTAAAGCAACAATAACTATTAAAGAGCCCGAAGAAATGAAAAGAATGCTAAAATAATATTGAATTTTGATAACGAGAACATTAAGAAAATGTCAGAAAATTTTTTAAAGAAAGAATTTATTATATATATATTTTTTTTTCGAAAGGGAAAAGTAAATAAAACGATTCGTTTAGAGGAAATCTAACTTAATAAAAACAGATGTATGGAAGTGAAAAATTGCTGATGCGCGTTGAGTCTCTGTTTAAAGTTATTTTTTCCGCTTGATTTAGAAAGTGTATGAAGAGAAACCATTTAGGAAATATTCTGTGATTTTTTTTTCAGACGTTTTTCCCTTGCATTAAATAATTTATTTTTCTCATAAGGGACTACGTCGGGTCATTTTATTCTTTAGCTTTTACATAAAAGCGCCGAGTTTAATAAGCTGAATGAGCTCGTTTGCGTCTAAGTTTTAGACAAGAAAAAGTTATCCTTGTCGCTTTTGATAAATATAATAGAATTCGAAATCACGAAGAAGTAATTAAAACATTTTAAATGGATATTTATAGCTAATTTGCTTATGAAAAATCTCTATAAAAGTTTATTGAGATTCGATGATTTAACTAATATTTTTCGTTAGTTTAAGAGGATTTAAACAATATTTTTATTTATTAAACTGGAAATTTATGTAATTTTCTAATGTATACGAGTGTATTTGATAAGGTTGTATGCATTATATTACATTAACAAAGTATACAATTTAGTAACATCGCAGTTTGTATGATTGGATGAAATCTGCTTATAAAAACAGTAAATTCTTAAGAGAAAAATTGTAAAAATATTTATATAAATTGAAAAATTTAGTAATTACGTTTGACAAATTCATAAAACGTATTAATTTTTTATATATATACATAAATATATTTTTCAGAAGGAACAATAAACCGAGCTCAACTCTCACTTTCGTGTATTCTTACTTGATTTATCGCTGCGTCACGTGATATTTAAAATAACTCTGCAATAAAATTAATTGCAAAATTTAATATACGTTTTGAATAATTGAATTGTTTCAAATTCATCAGGAATAGTCAACAATAAACGGCAACAATTGAATTTATTCATGCTCGGTACTAATGCAGTTCTATGTAAATCAATGGGGAGGCGGTACAACGTCGTCCATAGTTTCTCCTACAGTTGATGCTTTGACCTTATAATGCCCAAATATATTTAAACAGATGAAAGGATCGCAGATGAACAAACATATAAACGCCTAATTAACAGAATTAAGATCACTTTAAAGGGATTAATTCGGATTAAATTCAACTCGTTTTCGACAGAGTTTCATGCAGTGGTAAGAAAAAAGGCAATCCATTATGAAAGGAAAGAGTTAATTGTTTATTAATACTTTAAAAGGCGGCCGTAAATGCTACTAAAATATAAAATTTGAAACATTTTAGAGGATTTTATAAGTATTATTTTATATAAATATAATAATCCTAACGGATTTATGATACACGAAACAATTATTCCCTTAGTTGCTCCTTAAAATGATCTTTGTAAATAATAAAAATGTCTTGTATCGGTTCGAAATTCCGACTATCGGCTCCAATAATTGCTTGCTTGAGATTAAATTATAAAATAATCTTCTATTTTCTTGCTATTATAGTAACAAAATATAAGCTTTTATAAAATAAAATAATATATATATATATATTAAATTGTTATACTGAATTTTCCATTACTTAGTTGCATTCGTATGTAATTTTATGTAAATTTAAACAATTTAATATATCAAAGACACGCAATTTTGAAACTATGTAGCTTATATACCGCATAGAATGTAGCAGCATATATTCAATTATGTGAGTGCATACACTCGCGTGTTGTGTATAAATATGCACTCACATATTGAATATACGTTGCCTCAACGTCTAGGTGCATTAAAGATAAAAGTATGCATGTATCATATGCGTAAAAGGTGGTTCAAAAGTTAATTAACCGTCTTTTGTTCTCTTTGTATGTATTCAAATAAGAAAATATAGAATAATTTCCAGATAGAGAGTTGCAAAATTTATTAATATAGGCCATTTTTTGCCNAGGACGGGACACCAAAGCAGCTTTAACACAATTTGTGTCTCTTGGGGAGCTGGATGTAAGGCTCTAATTAAATCCCTCGGTCTCTGCTCCTAGATTATGCTTCCATTAAAGGATCCGCTGACCCGTAAGAAAAGCGAACAGCAGGGGAAAAAGTATAGGATAAGAGAGAGATGAAGCGAACAGAAAAAAATAAAATAAAAAAAATAAAATAAATAAAAATGCAGGTTATGTAAATCGACATATCAGATTGACTGATAGCATTTTCTCAATAGTAGACTTGCTAATGTCACCTGTATTGAGACATTAGTAGTAGTAGTAGTAGTAGGAGTGGAATACCTCTCTAGAGTATTCAATTCTAATTTAATGTTTCATTTACAATTTTTCAGAATATAATTATAATAATAATACAATGATAGACCTGATAATAATAGCATATACTTTAACAAATACAATCTATTGTCCATTTACTAATAATACAGAGAAGTATGATGGAATCATGGCTCACAGATAGGATGAATATTTCTTCTCTATGTTATTGATATTAATATATCCTATATTTAGGGCCTTTACACCAAAATATACGCATATAAGAACGTAAATTTCTCGAAAAGGAAACGATTTAAAGAATTTTAAATACATATATTTTTATGGTTACGCTAGGCCTTAGATCATAAATGAGTATGAGGCCTTTAGAAAAACTAGGCCATATATGAAAGCTTAAGGTATCGATTCATAAATTAATATCTTATCCTCGCAGAAAGTAGTGATATTTAATATTGTATCTTAATTACTCTCGTATAATTTTTCTATATATTATAATTATTAAAAACTTGTTTCTATCCTTTCAATTGACATCAGGTGGTTTTGTTAAAGATACAAAGAGGTCACCTTCAAATTGTAATCTTGTTTTTTTTTATCATTGAATTTTATTTTCTTTGGGTTTTTTTGCGAAGTTTATCTTTGCAGAGACTGAAGAAAAAATGAAATTTATTGGCAGGTTTGTATCCGTGTCATTCGCATCTATCGATAACGAAGCCATTCGACGACAAGAATATAACATTTTTAATGAAATTTTTGAGAAATTTCTCTTCTATATTTCACGATTTTGTCTTATAAAAATTAAATCATTATTCGTTAATTTTCGATGAAATATTTTATGTTTGTTTAAAAACAAAAATATAATTATATTTAAAATTATTAAGTATTATTCTGTAAATTTATTTTTATGTATTGTATAATGCATTTTAAATATTTATCTAAATCATTTATTGGATTGTCATTATTAAAAAAAAATAAATAAAAATGCTTTGCTTCATAAGTTTACAATGGGCAAACACGCTACTTCGGTAACGTTTTATTTTAATAATAATAAAAATAAATCAATATTTTCAACATTTATATAATTAAAAACAAACATTTAGTTTATTATTTTATATAATTAGTGTTAAAACGTCCTCCATGTTCAGCCAATGGTAAGATAAAAGTGCGATGCGTTAAGCTTGTTAAATGCTTAATTTGATACAAAATTTTTAAATTTTTATGTATCGTTCGGCCCTAAATTCAGTTAACCGTTAGTTTTGTGTATTCTACACACACACACACACACGTGTAAAAATAAATCATGAAACAAAACCCTTTTTTACTTTACAGAATTAGTGGAAATGTAACATCAAATATTTTGAATAAGGAAGCAAGATGGTTAGCCGAATTTTGGGCCACACTTGTATTAAATAATTTAGGCTTATATTTTTTATATAAAAAGTAAATTTGGGCTGCAATTTGAAAAAAAATTGTAGACCTATAAATTACCACTGTCGTCCGTCTGTCTGTCCTTCCTTAATCTCGAGAATTAAAGCTATGATTAGATATGAAAAGCTTAGGGGCAGGACCAATGGTGGACCGGAAGTTACGTGATTGTAATTCAAAAGTTTTTCCTAGAACGGAATTACACAGATGATAGGCACGACTCTTGTTGTTATCAGGAAAAGTATGATGTACAGGGGTTATACAGGGAGCAAGAACATGCATTTTAAATTAAATAAATTAAAAATATGATTAAAAATTGCATCCCGAAGACCTTAATTTCTATTGGAAGCTACACAAAATCGAGGAAGAAGACTCGAAATTCGTATAAAACTTTAAATTATAAAGGTTAATTATAAGCGTAGAAAGTTAAAAGTTTCGAAAATAAATAAATAAATATATAAACTTATAAAGAAACGATGAAATAATTGATAAGGAAAAGTTAAACCAATACACCAAAACACTAAACGACTTATTAATATTTTAAAATCCCTAAAACACACATCAAACGCGGTTATTAAAAAGTTTTTCATAGTAGAAGAAAATTAAATTCGACATCCAATATTTCCTTTGTCAAATCTGTTGTTAGATCGGATTTTCAAACAGAGGGATCAATTAAAGTACGATCTACTATGCAGTTTGACTGTTGATGTTGCCAGAGAGAAAAGGACGGGACACCAAAGCAGCTTTAACACAATTTGTGTCTCTTGGGGAGCTGGATGTAAGGCTCTAATTAAATCCCTCGGTCTCTGCTCCTAGATTATGCTTCCATTAAAGGATCCGCTGACCCGTAAGAAAAGCGAACAGCAGGGGAAAAAGTATAGGATAAGAGAGAGATGAAGCGAACAGAAAAAAATAAAATAAAAAAAATAAAATAAATAAAAATGCAGGTTATGTAAATCGACATATCAGATTGACTGATAGCATTTTCTCAATAGTAGACTTGCTAATGTCACCTGTATTGAGACATTAGTAGTAGTAGTAGTAGTAGTAGGAGTGGTAGTAGTTTTCTTATCGAATTCTTGAAAGAGGAATTGAATTTATTTTTTTTATTTTATTTTTTCTAAGTTTAAAATGCTCTATCGGAAACGGGAAATTAGCATATTTATCACTTTCCTTTTTCTTTAAATTTTCTCAGGTGATGACTTTTAGCATTCTCGATTTCCATGCTTCTATCGAGAGAGAGAGAGAGAGAGAGAGAGAGAAGAGGGAGGAAAAAATTGGTAGAAATTATTTATTTTGCGCTTTTATCTTAATTCTTTCTCTAAATGTTTAAATAACTTTTGCTTTTTCTAAAAATTCTTGAAAATAAAGTAATATATACTATCCTATTTTATGTAATTAACATTATACGTGAGATGGGCAAAAATATAAGACGTATTATTAAAATTAACTTGAATAATTAATGAAAAGGAATTATGCTTTAAGATAAAGGAAAATGTAAAGAATTTTATGAGATTTGAATGAAAATTTTTGGATATTTTCGAACTTCTAAAATATTATTTTACTTAAGAGTTAAGTTCTAAAGATCAGAATTACGCGAAAATTCCGATGAATGCTGAATTGTGAATCTGATTAAACTGCATTTTAATTAACGAAATCTTTATCGATCGCCGTGAAATTGAAATTTGAAGGATAATAAAGATTGACTTCTATATATATATATATATAATAGTTGATGATAAGTTCTTTAAAATTACAAATTGTTTAGAAGAAAATAGAAGAAGTTTTTACATAAAAAAGTAAAGCTGAGAAAATTAAAAAGTAATCAAGAAGTAAAATTAAAAAAAAATAGATAAGAAAATTTCAAAGAATTTTCGTTAATCTAAACGAAAAAAGTAGAGAGAACTTTGTAAACGATGAAAATCATTTAGTTTCCATAGATAATATACCGAAAATGACCGCTTTTTCCATAGATAATGCGTTTNAATTAAAAAAAAATAGATAAGAAAATTTCAAAGAATTTTCGTTAATCTAAACGAAAAAAGTAGAGAGAACTTTGTAAACGATGAAAATCATTTAGTTTCCATAGATAATATACCGAAAATGACCGCTTTTTCCATAGATAATGCGTTTGTAAATGATACAGTTTGCATAAGATGCTTCTAAACTATGTAATTTCTATAGATGCGCTCTTTAAATATAGTTCTATTAGATGGTTCTAAGATAATATACTTGTAAATGATGTAATTTCCATAAATAATGTATTATAAATGAGTATAGTTTCTGTAAATAGTATACTTTCTATAATGTAGGCTACTTATTAATGATTTAATTTCCATAAATAATATTCTTTGACTGTATTTTTGTTAGATGACATTAAGTAATATCTAGAAATGATAATGTTTTCATAGATTATATGCTTTTAAATAATATAATTTTCAGGCCTTTCCATAATTTTCACGATGGCTTTACGTGTATTTTAGGTTCGACGATGTAGCTTCTACAGTTAATATATTTGTAACTAACGTAGTTTCCATAGATAATATACTTGCAAATGATGCGGTTTTCGTAGATAGCACTTGTAAACGATATAATTTTCTACATAATTTAGTGTAGTTTCCGTAGATAATGTTTTGTTAATGATACTGTTTCTATACGCTTGCAAGTAATGTAGTTTCTATGGATAATACACTCGTAAATGTTATAGTTTCTATTAATTAAGCAATTATAGATAATATAGTTTACATTTATTAAAAATTACGTAAAGTATCAATCATATTTCGTCAACAGGGAGGTTGTTTTTTGCTGGTTACCTTTGACATTACTCAGAAATTGTTCGATCTGTAAAG
The DNA here is from genome assembly GCF_000671375.1 of Centruroides sculpturatus. Taxonomy (NCBI): domain Eukaryota; kingdom Metazoa; phylum Arthropoda; class Arachnida; order Scorpiones; family Buthidae; genus Centruroides; species Centruroides sculpturatus. Next base: position 30,065 of record NW_019385410.1, read on the forward strand.
CAGTTTTAACCCTTTGTTACTGTATCTAGATATAATATTCTCATCTGATATCAGATTACCAATTTTAAATTCTCTAGAGATTTCAGGGGGAGAAAAAAAAGGGAAAAAGTTTAACGTAACCATCAACAAGGATCGGTTACTTTATTTTTCAAATGGTTGGATGGACGAACGCAAGTTTTGTTACGAGTTAATTAACTTGTCCGAAGATAATGGGCCGCATGTCGGAAAATTAATTGGTATTGCAGATAATTAGGATAAGGACGTGTATTATTACCCACTTATACCGATGTTAGGATATCTATTACTTGGTATATTGTTACATGGGCGCCGTAACCAACCCTTACTGCCAATAGTGAATCTTCTACGCTTATGACGTCGAGAATAACGAAATATAAAGCAACACGTCACGCGTGGATCCAACTAGAGATGATGACGACGATCACACACAATTCAACATTTCACTTAAGGAACTTTTTATCCTACTAAAATTCCTTTCTGTGAGAAAATTTAAAGCGAATAACAGGCGAGAAAAACTAAATACTTCTTTTAAGAATTTGTGTAAAAGGAAGTCAATTTTAAAGTGTAGATCGTGTTAAATTTAGACACGAAGAAGGTTTAGAAAACATTAGCCTTTGTGTTGAATTTTGATCAAAAGTTTCCCCCTTTTTTTTCTGGGAAGGAATTTTATAAAGGAATTTAAAGTTACCTTAAAGAAACATTGTACTTAAAAAAATAAAAGTATAAAAATTAAGGCTATAAAATTAAATTTTAAGTTCGAAATCGTTATTTTTCCATAGATTAAGGGCGGAATTTTGATCGAAAATACATTTATTTAATTTAAAATATATGTTCTTCACACCAAATTAATAGTGTCGTGCCCCTGTAAATCATACTTTTCCTGTTAGCAATAGAATTGTGCCTGTCATCTAGCTAACTCTTTTCAGGGGAAAATGTTTGAATTGAAATAACGTGACTACAGGTTTATACCGGAAATTTTTATATAGTTAATCAGGACTTCCTGCCCGTAAGATTTCCATATTTGGTCTCCATATCTATCTAAACACGTTTTCGTGATTAAGGAAGGAGGAGAGAAAGACAAGCAACCGGACAGACGAACGACAGTGGGAATTTATAGGTCTACAGTTTTTTCAAATTGAAGACCAAAAACCAGAATTTTATTTAAAATATTTAACAATTTAATAATTAACCTTCTCTTCATCTAAAATATACAAAAAAATCCGGGGTAAAAGATGGTTTTTCTCTTAAAAAATCGGGTATAAACACGCTAAAACATTGTAAATTTTGAAGGAATTTTAAAAGTTAATATATTTAATATTTATTTTGAAGAAATTCTTGAAAGTGTAAAACCAATAAAGGCATAATTTTGGTAAGATAACGGCATTCAAAGTATCGTTAAGAGGGTAGTTGGCGGTTTGTCATCTTACAGCCCTTTTATCCAGAAGTGTTAAAGAGCATATCGGCATCCCTCTGGTCGAATCTCTTTAGTTAAGTTGTGTAAATGTGTTGTAAGCCACGAAGGGAGGACATCGGGTATTTTCTGCCAGCTTAATGTCACTAAAAGTCAACGATGCGTGTGATAACGTGAATTTTATGGACACAATCCTTATCCCTTTCGCATATCCCGATCGCTGTGTTTGTACAAAGAAGGGGAAGAGCATCTCTGGCTCTTCTTCGCTTGACAGAACAATGAGTTTCTTTCAAAGGCTTGATATCATTATCGAAAGACGAGTTACTCCATAATTTTACAAGATATCATTCTAGTTTATAAACGCTTATGAATTTCATATAAATGGATGAATAATTCGTTGTTTGTACACAGTAGAAAAATGGGTACATCATTGGTAAAATGAGCAATTTATACTTTACATTGTAAATCTTCTTAATTTGTTTCCTTTAAAAAGGAGAATTAAAGACATTTTTAAGGAGAAGACAGCCTTTATACAATAAAAATAGCTTTTAAAAATGCTGTAAATTGAGCCACTTTAAAGCAACAATAACTATTAAAGAGCCCGAAGAAATGAAAAGAATGCTAAAATAATATTGAATTTTGATAACGAGAACATTAAGAAAATGTCAGAAAATTTTTTAAAGAAAGAATTTATTATATATATATTTCATTTAAAAAAATCCCCTATTGAAGTTAATTATGTAATAAAACAAGAGGAAAATTAAAAGAAAATTTGTGTTTAGATCCACATTAATTGAGATCGAAGCAAAGCAATTGTTATTATTAAAACCATCGTTAATTATAATAATTAAGCCATCTAAAGATTCATGAATATTCCGTTCTTGGAAGAAGAAAAGCATTAGATATAGAACTTCACCTGGGACTCATCCTTCAAGCTTGACACATAGAGTCCTTTGACGACATATTAAGCCACAATCTATAATAGCGCCCCTGTGTTCCATTAATGAAGCTTGGCTAAATAAGTCATTTTTATGCACTGCTCAACATGCTGAGGTGTCTAATGCCGTTTTATGCATTTTAACTCCCAATTTTAATTGATGACTTCTAAATGGTGCATCTTAGAATTAAAGGAAAACAATAAGTGAGAGTTGGGAACGGAGAGGAATATTAAATAAGAGAAGAGTTATATGCCATGTAAAGGCAGTTAATAGGGGATAAAAGATGATGAAGGAGCACAGAAGTGATTTTTATATGGAGTGAGGAGTTTGGTAAAGAGCAATTCACAAAATTGTCAATTCCTCACGGACTATCTCTTTCTTTTACAAATATTGTATTTTTCTCTTATCTAAATCTGCAGAAGACTTATATTTCATGTTTTAGAAAGCCTTAAATAATTTATTTTATTTATTTAACAACATTTTTCCAGCATGGCAACAAATATTTTCGTAGACAACAGACAACTCAACAATAAAATATACCCTTACAATATAAAAAAAATGCGCGTGTAGAAGATTATTTTATTATATATATATATATAATCATGGGAAATTCTTAA
>NW_019385410.1:33057-67705 GCF_000671375.1 Centruroides sculpturatus
ATTATTTTATTATATATATATATATAATCATGGAAATTCTTAAATAAAATATATATATATATATTCTATAAATTTCGAAGAGTTTTTATAGAATTAGTATCGTTAAAGATGGTAGTGTAAGGGAGGAAAATCTCATAACTCAGAAAACAAGAGAGGAAAAAAGAAACGAGAACGTTGTCATGTAAATTGAAAAATAATCATTGTTATAGAAATACCAAGCGAGTATTTTTTTTAAAAGAAAATTGGAAAAATATATAAAGTAATTTTAAAATATATATAAGACACGATTACAGTCGGCAACAGTACACTTTTTTTTTATACATATTAAAGTGAAATTTTATGTTCCGAATAACCCGAGTAGATTCTCCTACCGAATTCAGCTCATGATAATCAAGTTGTTGTATATTCCGTGCAACAACCGACTCAGGATGTGATGTGAAGAAACATGACTTTGGCAAAAAGATATATGGAAAATGTTAAACGGAAGAATGTGAGCGGACAGTTGATAATATTGCATGCATTTTATATGTTATATGAGTTGTATGTATGTGTATATGTACCGTACGCGTTCATGTTTGCGTGTACTTGTGTGTGCAGTATAGATGTAATCTTCAATTTAACTTGTGCAGACTTACAATGGAGGGTTTTAAAAAGATTATCCCAAGGTATACTCAGCCAAAATTATAAGTTAGAAAATTTAGGCTACAATAGTAGCTAAAAATTGCAAATTCTTCAAAATCTTGAATCTACTTAACCGATTATTATGAAGATTTTTGAAGTGAATTCTTCACAAAATCTAGTAGAAATTCCATATTTTATTATGCGAATTTCATTATTATTTTGTAACTTTAACGCAAGAAAATATATCTTTCTATAATAAAAGCTTTACCAGGTAAATTTAAAACACAAAAATTAATAAATTTGATCTCTAATTTAGTTAATTATATTAATACAAAGCTCTCGTGTAAGAGAAGAAGATTTGATAAGTGAAATTTAAAAAAAAAAGAATGAAGTCGGATGCTTTAATTAAGGTTAAGTAATGATAGATGGACAAGGAATAGTCAATTATTTTGAACAATGATTAAGTATCGAGTTTGACACGATTTTACGGTTCAATTAACAGAATTTAACAAAGAAAAAGGGGGAAGAAGAAGAAAATAATAATAAAAAAAAAGGTTAACTCCAACATATCAAAGAAGAAAATGTACATTCTCGAGTGCCTCTTTCGAAAGTCGATCACTTATTTGAAGCAAAAGCACTGGAGAAAAATAATTTTGACCAACTTCCATCGTTAGAAAAACGAAATATGTGACTCATCTTAACAAATAAAATAGAGAAAATAACAAAAAAATGTTCGAAAAACATAATAAAATCTACTAATAAAATAACTCTTTAACACAGTTCGAGTGTAGGAAACTTTAAAAAAAAATGTTTTAATTAAGTTACTAATTTAAAAAAAATACATTTAATGTTTAATTTAAATGTTTTTACTGGTGATTAATGTAAAACACGTCTTAAAATCGCGTTATAAAGTATTAAATAAAGGGCAGATGACTCAGTGATGAGTCATTCGAATACTCTGGCAAGTTACAGAAAATGGTGGGATTAATATGATCAATTTGTATCAAGTTATACGATTATACTTTATTAAAAAGAAAATAGTTACGTGACTTCATTTGTGGAGATCTATATTTTTGCTTTAGTATAAACTATCGTGATCGCCATCATTGATTTTGCAGTAATAACTCTTATAATTGCAGCCATAACTATCTTTGATGTAAATAGTTATTAATGCGTTAAGAAATTACATATTATTGTCTAATTTATTAAATTCCTAGAAAAAAAATTATAAATTATTTAAATAGAAATAGCATTAATTTTTTTTATTATTCTGTTTGGTTCTTGTTTATCAATAGTCTCAATTTTCTTGTATTCGCGTTATTTCTTTATGTGTTTCTTTATTTCTTATGATTCTTACATAAGATTTTATTTCATATTAATGTTTAAAAAATATAACACAAGCTTATTCTCAATATTATTCTCTAATTTTAACAATAAACATGAGAATCCCCCATAGAAAACCATAAGTTTTCAAATCTCATAACGGTAAAAAAATGAAAAGAAGCTATGTAATATTCTCGGAAAATTACCCAAATTAACAAGAAAAGACATAAAGAATTCATCCATCGTCTTATAATTTATACACGAATCATTTATCATTACCTCGAACGATATTTATGCAAAGAGAGAAAGGTAAAAAAAAAAAAAAAAAGGGAAAGTTGAAGTGAAACTTTTATTTCTGTCAATGCACCATTGGCAATAGGTATAATGTATCACCACTTATGTTCACCATATGCTTACAAAGATGTCTGCTGTATTAGAAGCTTGACAGATTATTTCATCGATCCGTATGATAGCGCAGTAAGTAGAATAAAAGTTGGATATTTTCTGTCCAATGTTTTGATTGGCTACTACCACCTGTGATATTTCTTATCCTTCTTTTAGTTTCCAAAACACGTTACCCCAACGTTAAACTAGTAAAGTAAGATAAAAAAAAAAAGAGAGGGAGAGACTACGTCCATTGAAAAGATATCAAAAAACTAAGGTATCCCGTTAGCGTGCAGTGTATCAGAAGTCTAAGATCTATCCCAGATCCTCTTTTTTTTTAAATCCTCGTAGTAAATCGAGATGGATAAGTTAGATGATTTATATTCTTCTTCATTGCGTGCAGATTTAGTAATGTGGAGGATTACTTTTTTTGTCTTTTATTTCTTTTTTTTTTCTATCGGAAATAATGACGAACTTCAGAGAAGTAAAGATAAATGTTGAAAATGAAATTTTCTCGGAATAATAGATATCTCGTCGATGATAAATATATATATATATATGCCGTTTTATGCATTTTAACTCCCAATTTTAATTGATGACTTCTAAATGGTGCATCTTAGAATTAAAGGAAAACAATAAGTGAGAGTTGGGAACGGAGAGGAATATTAAATAAGAGAAGAGTTATATGCCATGTAAAGGCAGTTAATAGGGGATAAAAGATGATGAAGGAGCACAGAAGTGATTTTTATATGGAGTGAGGAGTTTGGTAAAGAGCAATTCACAAAATTGTCAATTCCTCACGGACTATCTCTTTCTTTTACAAATATTGTATTTTTCTCTTATCTAAATCTGCAGAAGACTTATATNTATTTAAAAAGAGGAAAATATCGTGCTTTTTATTTTTAAAAAATGTGATTTATAAATGCTCCTATTTTTGGATTCGTAACAAGTTAAATTGTTCTTATATTAATTAGGAAAGTATTTTTTTTTACAGGAGTGAAATTCAATTTAACACTTAAGAAATTTTCTTATTTATGTTATTTAATTCAATACAGTATAAGTAATTTTTTTTCATCGAATCAGTCAAATTAAATTAAACAGTCTTTACTCGGTTTGTTCGTGAAATAAAGGAGGAAGAAGGGGGAAACACACACACATACAGAGACACACAGAAACGTACATACAACAGTGTTTAGCTCTGTAAAGAACAAAGAAAAAGGGGGAAGAAAAAGAAAATAATAATAAAAAAAAGGTTAACTCCAACATATCAAAGAAGAAAATGTACATTCTCGAGTGCCTCTTTCGAAAGTCGATCACTTATTTGAAGCAAAAGCACTGGAGAAAAATAATTTTGACCAACTTCCATCGTTAGAAAAACGAAATATGTGACTCATCTTAACAAATAAAATAGAGAAAATAACAAAAAAATGTTCGAAAAACATAATAAAATCTACTAATAAAATAACTCTTTAACACAGTTCGAGTGTAGGAAACTTTAAAAAAAAATGTTTTAATTAAGTTACTAATTTAAAAAAAATACATTTAATGTTTAATTTAAATGTTTTTACTGGTGATTAATGTAAAACACGTCTTAAAATCGCGTTATAAAGTATTAAATAAAGGGCANATATGTAAATATAATAATAAATGTTTAAGCAAAATTATAGATAATGAAGGAAATTATTGAAAATATATAGAAGAGAAGTAAAAGTGGAGGATGATGACGAGGATGATGAAAGGATGAAATGTGTTTGCTTGTCTATAGGCTTAATAATAAGCATAGATAAAGAGAATAAAGAAAATTGTTAAAGGAAGGAGAAATATATTAACATATTTCTCCCTCCATTCGCTTCCTTTTACTTGTATTATTCAATGAAACATATTTATAGTTTCTTCCGGGAGCCATACTCAACTAAAAGGTATTTTTTCATATAAGGATATGAATTTCGGACATTTCCCTTCTTCGTTCCTTTTCGTAAAATTAATTTAAAGCTTATTAAACCTTTATAAAATAAAATATATTCTTTTTGCTTACAATTTCTTAAGAAGTTCCTACTTAACATCACATTCAATATAGTATTTTATAACATTATGGTTTACTGTAATTTACAGTACAGTACAGTAGTTTCTTTTTCTTTCCATTGAATAATATATTCGTTTTCTATGTAAAATTATAGTAAAAATACAGGAAAAACTTAGCGTAAATGGTTAAAAATGTGGAAGATTGATACATAATAAACTATTAAAAGAGTGTAGTATAAAAAAGAAAAATACATTTGCCCATAGCAAGAGTCGCATCTTAGGATTCAACACGCAGAACGATATAATCCATCTAGATATCATGAACACAAATAAACTGCCTAGTACAATACCAAAATCAATAACCCCATCCGTAGTGGGTGCATTGACGCTAATACTGAGGTTATGAACGCTACAACAGACACATTTGTATACAAACAACTAGAATATAACTGCCAATCCTCCCAACAGTAAAACTGGAGAATAGGATAGGGAAAAAAAGCAGCTTAGAATGAAATATATTCAATAATTTAAAATGCGGATAAGTAAAAAAGAAAAAAAAATACAAGATAAATTATTTACATATTCTGAATTCATATAACGAATTTGTTAGAAGAGTTTAGACTATGGATAAATCCGATAATAATAAAGTAATGGTTTAGAAGTAAGAGAGCGAGAGAGTAACATAGATTGCGTGCTGAACCCAGCAAATGAAAGGCCTTATACCATCGTAAATAACTTATGTGGAATTAGTTCTAGTCCTATAGGATTTTATTGATAAGAATAAATGAACTACGTGACTTGTTCGCTGAAAAACAGTCAAATGATGCGTGACACTTTCTCCTGATCGCTTATCTCTATTCTTTAATTATGTTCATCATTTTAATTATGAATGATTAAATCTGTTCGGCTTACTCTAATCGCTAGCCAATAATAAAAGACCCAAATAAGTCCAATCGGATGTGTCCCATAAAGAAAACTATGAGAAGTAAGTTAACTTTTACGTAACTTTAAGGCTGTTATAAGTAAGAAAAACCGTGTATAACTGCAATTTAAAACAACAATAAAGTAAAAAATAAGAATATAAATGTATAAACATAAATAAAAGTTAAAGTTTACCTATCCAAACAGGAAACAAACACCAAGACTTGGTCCTAAATGGGATCAAATACATTTTATTTGTCTGGATCTTAGTTTCTTTCTTGAAATAGAACATGTACTAAGGCTTAAACTACGAAGATTATTTCTTTATTAACAAATCAATAATTCAATCCACTTGAATTATAATAAAAATATTTAACTTTAAAGCAGTTTATAATAAAAAATCCTATAATTTTTCTTCAGTAAAAACGTTTAGGAAAGACAGATGATAACTAAAATATATAGCATTTATAACTTCAAACTAATCAAATTTATTAATTTATTTTAGCATGTAACTTTAGTAGGTAACTTCATGTAACATATAAACTTAAATTATAATAATAATACATACTTTTATATATATTTTATTAATACAAAATTTGTTAGAGCGGTAAATTCTCTTAATTTATATTATAATTACATTACTAAGTTCAAAAGATTTCTGTTACATTATATTTAAAATTTCTGCAGAAACTCCTTTGGGAAGAGCCACGACTTCTTAGTTTCATAATAACATTATTAAATATGTGCAAAGTATTATACGTAGGGCTATACAAGCTACTATAAATAATGCTATACACTAGAGCTAACGTGCTGTAGGAGTTATTTAGACTATAGGGGCTATAAAGGGCTATAAAAAAAACTATAAACTTGGACTAAGGGACTATAGCTCCTTACACCAAGTATACAGTCGTTTTCATAGATTTAAAAATGTCATCATGTCTTTATTCATATTTTCTTTATGATTTTTACAATATTTACAATAATTTTATCATTTTCTAGCATTTTCTTATACTCTAAACGACGTAAATTCTTCGATAAAAACAGTTACAAAGGAGCAATTCTCATGCATTTCCAACCGTTCAAACCTAAATATCAATCTCTTCCCTATGGACATTTTATAGTATTTTTATCAGAACAGGAATTATTCTTCAGGATAGAGTTAGAAGAAAATCTCTAGTTTAATAAAATGGATGAGAAAACTTCATAAAAACTTAATTTGTTTGATCAAGACTCCTTCTAATTACAGAAACTCGATAAATCAACAATCACTCGACATTAACATAATTAATGAAAAATCATTAAAATAATCTAAATTTACTTTATAAAACAATTAAAAAATTATATAAATTAATTTACAATTTAACTTTAAAAAAAAAAAATTTTGATTCTCTTCTCCATCTTCAAACCTTGGAGATTAAGAGAAGAATGTAAATGACGGACAAACCATTTGGAAAATAATTTATTCTTTAACATTTCATTTCCGGGTATGTATTATGTAGGACATAGATTTATTTATTAAAGGAAAGGCTATTTTTTTTTAACAGTTTTGATGAAATTTATGACAAAATGAATAAAACAAGATATCTAAGTCAATATCATTGCACGCTATTTGCAACATATAGTCTAGTTGCAGTAGATGCGTGCAACTTCATCTGCTCCTAGTACGGCTCGGTGCAAACTACGAAAATTATTAAATATATTGATTTGCTCGATCTCTAAGACTGCTTTATGTGTCACAAATTTATAAACTATTTTTTTTATTATTATTCTTTTGTTGTTAAACAGGTTGAAACAAATCAATTTTCTTCCCTCCTCTCTCTCTCTCTCTCTCTCTTCCCTTTCTATGTATAAAAAAGTAGAAACTGCTCACGTGTTTAGTTCGCTATATTTTTAGAATAATTTAATAAATATTTTACTTTAGAAAATTTCGAAACGAAATAGCAATTATCGGATATTTCGCTTCCTATCGACTATGCAAACATTTATGAATTTACATAAAAAATACTCGAAAAAATCCGCAAATTTTTTTCCTCCTCCTCTTCCTCCTCCTCTTCCTCCTCTCTCTCAAGAACACGAATATAGAGATAAAACGTAATTTATGCTTTAAATTTTTTATTTAAAAATTAATAATTTTGTGTATAAGATAAGGAAATAAATTTTAAGATAGAAAACTGAAAAAAAAATCGAGCTACTTTTCGTCATATTTTGAAAGATTTCTTAGCGTAGATATGGAAGTGTATAGGCAATTTATGTATTTTTAATTAATTCGGAAATTTGCTACTAAGTTATATACGTTATCGACCAATAAAAATGTAAGTTATCCAGTAGGGCACGTACAAGAGTGAATGTCCAACAGAGTCTCTATTATCAGTTAGATCTATTGTAGAGAGAAGACACGTCTATAAGTCTTTTTCACTTTGGAGTGTTGTGTTGTAGCAAAACGAATTGTTGTACTGTTGTCATGGTGATGCAGACTTTTAAACAAGCACAGTCGAATGTGCGCAGTGCTATTGTGTAATTTTATCATAATGGAAAGGCGTGCTGCTCTACTAGTGATAATACTAGCAATAGTATCTTATTATAAAATTCTCTCGTATGCGAGTTTTACAAATTTATAAAATAAAATAAAATATCTTAAATAAATTTACATATAAAATCATTGAAAATTTTATTTTAATTATAATTATTTTATAATAAAAAGTGCTTTTTTTTATAGAGTCCAAATTCCATTTCTACTGTAAAAGTTATGTCGTGTTTCTTGTGTAATATAGGGTTTAAATGTTCAATTTTGGATAAAATTTATTTAAAAATATGGATATAAAAAGGCTTTAACAAGCTTTTATAAAGTTTAACACGTTTTATTTCGTAATTAGTCACTAGAAAGGGCTAAACAATGACAAACGATGACTATACGTGGGCTTAAACAAGGGTTAAATAAGAACTAAAAAAGGCTATAATAGAAATTACGTAACTTTGTACTATTCTAATGAAGTTAAATAAACATAAGATGTTATTTAGGTTAGGATAATAGCCTTAATACAGTATAAGAGTAATCTTACATTCTGTAAATTCTAAGATTAGCCTACTTTAAACAGCATTTTAAGCATCAAAAATGAAATTTTTAAACATTTCTTAAGAATTAAATACAAACTTTCGTATGATAAATCTACATCAAATTTTTAGCTTATTAACTCTATAAATTTATTTATTATATTAATCTATCAACAGGTGAATATTACAGACTAATTTATAATAATTTATATGTTAACACGAGTAATTTTATGCTTCATAAAAACGTCAAACAACAACGAAAATTTCGATGCCAATCTTCAAGAACGAATAAGAAAACACAATTTTAGATAAGTCGTCGGAGGGAAATTTCGTAATCAACATTAAAAAAAAAGGAAGGGAATTTATCAGAAAAACACCTTATTTTTCTCTCTTCTCTTCTCTCTTTTCCCCCCTCTCTCCCTCTTCAAAACATTTACAAAAGAAAGAGTTTGGCGGATATTCCCATTGTTCGTAAAGATGCATAATCTTGTTGACTTCTCATTCACGAAAAACCATTTTAAAAAAAGCTATTCGAAAGAGGTTAACACGTAAACCTAATTTGGTGTGGGGGGTATTACAAACCGTCTGTTTAGTATGCAGCTCGGCATCGTGCAAAGTGGCGTAAATGGCCATTTTTTGAGTATCGTTCAATAAAAAAAAATTAAACAACTTTTCCCTCCTCCTCCTAACTTATATATATATATATATATATATATATACTGCGTTTTCCGTCTGCAGGACTGACACCGAGAGATGTATTAGCTTTATCTTTCGACCATAAAGTTTGTAGAGGACGAGCCTGGACGTCGCCACAGGTTGCTGAGGGGTAGAAGGGTCGTTTATATAATCTACCGTTATTCTGGTAATGCTATCGACTGTAGAAGGGGAGAAAACGACTGATTGTGTTCTGTCGGAACATGTTTCGCTTTTTCTGATCGTAAAAAAAAGGGATGGATGACAATTACTCTGCCTATCGACCAAAACACAGATTTCTAACGATCCCTACAAGATATTAGGCATGTTATAAAATGAATAAAACCCACTCTACTATAAAATGATATGAATGGGGGATATTGTGACGTGTCGTTTTGTCAACGTTACGCTCTTAAATTTCGTTTTAAATTATTAAACTAAGTAGAATATATATATCAATATATATACCGCGTTTTTATTAAATTTATGTAATTTTAAAGTAGATTATAAACGTTGTGTATCGTGTTAATAGAGATTTATGGTCGACGTACATTGTAAAGGTATCGAACTGAGTTATTAAATAGATATAAATGATACAAATAGGTGTGCTTGATACCGTTCACCGGGCCAATGCCCCTGTACATCATTCTTCCTCTCACGACCGACGAGCAACTTAGGAAAGTGGTCACGACGACGACGACGACGACAACTAAGACATGCCAACGTATTACAGGAAAGGGAATTTACTATAAAAGACTTAAATTATATTTAAACAACGCGAAACCACCGAACTTATCGATACATCATACGTTTCCTACCTCATTGATGTATTGTATTTTAGTTTTTTTTTTTCTTCCTTTCTTTCTTCGTATCCTGGTCGTTGACAACTTGACTTCAACGTGTATTCTCAAGCAATAACATCCATATACATGTAGTGTTATACACCCAAGAATACACGCTGACGTTACAAGCAACAGTTGATCGGTTGACTATTCCAGGTAGTTGCGGTCTACATCACTCCGTGCCTAATGACGTAACAAAAAACACCGTGAGAAGGGAGAGGAATCGTCGAATCGTCATCCGCATCCCGGAATCGTTAGAAGATCGTCCTAACGTTTCTTTCTGGAGAGTGGTTTTTCGACCATGCACGTCCGGTGACTGACACACCTGTGGACGGCGTCACGTGACTGCGGCACGTGCAGTGACGTAGCAGCTGTGACGTCACCAGCGCGATTGGGAGAGGTTGACAGCTGGCGGTGGGAGCAACCATGGCGGGAGGCAGGGGGATCGCAGAATAGGAGGATCTGCAGTACTTCTCTCCCCAAATCTACTTTTCTTTTAATATTATACCATACGTTTTTAGAATTTAAGCTTATTGTATTGCTAGAGAAACTTAAATATAAAATGTTTAGTAGAATAAACTACAGCTGCACGCCCGAAAAAGAAAGAAAAAAGAAAGAAAGAAATTACGAAGAATCAACAGTAACATCTGTTTCGCTTTATACCCACCGTTTTTATTCATAAATCGGTTTTACGTCTCTGTGATGACATCATGATTATTTAAATACAGTAGGGTTGTTTCTTCCCCTCTCTCTAAACAGTCTGGAAAGTGTTAGCAACAACAACAAAGACATTATTAAGTACCGTGCTACACTAGAAGAGAACACAGCATAAAACTAAAAAAATATTTTTTAAAGATCTTTAACGGATTAAATTAAGTTTAATTCATTCCTACACCGAAAATTGTAATAAAAAAGCGTTTATATGCAATAATTATCGATTTAAATGCAAAATTTACCAAAAAAAAAATTAATAATTTAATACAGAATCGTGCCTAAGAAAAAAAAAAGCCAAATTTACATGTAATGTGCTCATCTATCAAGGAAAAAAAATCAATTAATTTTATCAAAATATGTATAAAAGTAAAGTTCTAAAAGTTGAAAAACACATAAATTTCTTTAATTTATGCTTGTAAAAGTTGAAAACATTCACAAAAAAACAAGGTAACACACACTTTTTCGTTATTATAGATGTAAGAAATTAAAGTATAACTCGAATTTTTTATATTCTAAAAACAAAGCTACTATATAAAATATTGTTTAGAAGACGAAATAACTTAAAATTTTCGAATAAAATCGTATTAAAGAACATATATAAATTACAAGTCTAACAATTCAACAAGTACTTATACGTTGGTTCTCTCTCTCTCTCTATTTCTCCTAAAATTCGACTTCCTAATTGACTGTACTTTTATCGTGATCATTGTTGCTTAGCAACATTCCCAGGCACTTTCATTTTTTAATAACGTTTTTGGAGTTTGGAAGCGTTCACACACTCAGTCGGCCGCAGAATGAACGTGAAGAATAAAGAGAAAGAAAGGAAGGAAGAAGAAGAAGAAGAAGAAGAAGAAGAAGGAACGAGGAAAATAAAAAAAAAAAGAAGAAAAAATTAAAAAGAAAAAAAAATCTCAACTAGTGAAGTGAATATGTTGAGGAAGTTCATTTACATAATTAATTTAATGACAGTTGTAAAACGAGTTTTGTATGAAACTAATGCCACCACATGACTTTCGAGTTTATTGAGTGTGTTGAATAATGTGAAGAAAAGCGAAATTATTATATTTTAATGAAAATATAATAATAATATACTCTCTTTTTCTGAAAAAAATAGAGGAAAAAAGAGAGAAAAATGCAAATTTAATTGTAAAAATTAAATTGGTAGAAAGATATTCTCATGTAAGATATTTTTAAATGTTAATTGTCTTTGTGTAGATAAAGGAAAAGAAGGAGAAAAGTAATATTTTTCATGTTTAGAATTTGAAATGAGTAATTAAGTCAAATTTGAATTAAATTTGATTTTAATGGTTATTTATCATTCTTTATTTTAATAATATGGAGCTGAATTTTTTTTGATTTATTGATTACAATATATTGTAAATATCGTTAAAGAATTTTTACTTTTTATTTAATAATATTAAAATATCAAAGATGTAATTCACTTTAGAAACATTAATTTAATTGACGCAATAAACATTTATCGTTTTATAAAAGAAATGAATTGACTATTCGACAGTTTTAATGCGTAACTTAATATAAAAATATATATATAAGGAATTAAATTACTTGTAATTTCCACATAATTATTGCATGTATTCATGTAGTAAGAATGCCATGTTGACAATCAAATGAAAATGAAAGCAAACCACGCGTCATTAACCTCTTAGTGTATGAAGTACTGTACATATCCACTTCATGCAAAGAAATCAAGATCAAGTGGAAGAAATATGTTGGATCCCAATGGGAGCCGAATCTAAATTAAGCACTGAGAGATGTGGACGAATACTAAAGGACGAGCTTGGATAGGAACCGAACCCCATTCAGGATACGTTCAACTGTGAATGACTTCGGTTCTTATCCAGGATAAAACATAGTTTGCATCTCAACATCCCTATGCTCTCGTTTTAAATATAAAGAGATGTCATGCTTAATTAATCTATTAAGCAAAAAATTAATAAAATAATAAACAATCTTCTTATCTCTTGTTAGAACTTTTATAATAAATTTGCGAAATTAATAGAAAATATATAAGAAAAAATGATTACTCTCACACGAATCAATTTAGAAATAAGAAGAGAATCCCACATAGAAAAGCTATTTGCATCGAATTCAGTAGAAAGCAAACTTCCAACCACTATGACCAACACGATTATTTAATCTAACATTTCTCATTACAAAAGCCAAATCAAAGGTGAATTTAATTATAAACCCGTATAAAAGGATAAATATTAAACGAAAAGAGGGTAATACCCGCATAATCTGTAGAAAAGTTATTATAGAAACTTAGGAAGAAGGGGGGGAAAAGAAGTCATTCCGCCATGAGCAACACCTAGACAGGTGTAGTGGACAGGTGAAGCACGACTCTGCTGGAGGTAACAAGATTTCGTTCTTAGTGGATCTACTCACAGCTAGCTTTAAGTGATTAACCATAGATCTCGAACTCGGGGCTTATTTGTCTCCTTTTTTTTGCACAGATAACAAACATTGTGTCACCGAATGAAACCAATTACTTTTTAACTCGCCTATTTGACGTCACAAAAGGCGAAAAACGGGGATATTCCCACCCCCTTCCCTCATTGTCATGTTAATCGAGTTACTTAACTATTGATAAATCTTAATAGTGATTAATATCCCAAACTATACTAATTAAGATGTAATAGTGATTATGTAGGTTAAATGTTTTATAAATTTAAATTCGTATTAACGGACCTCTTAGGTATTATATCCATAACATAGATAATGCATTCTGCTAGTAGCCTATATTTCAAACTCTCAATTTGGATTAATGTTCGCAAATTTCAAATTATCTTTAACTGGGTTTTGATATAAGTCCATCGAGGATTAAATAAAGTTAATGAGGAGAATTCGACTCGATACTAATGTAAATCTGTTATTAATAACGTTGTTAAAAGGTTTAAATTGCTCGAATTTTAGGATTTGTTCCGGTTGATTTTTCTGCTTGGTTTCATTTACTGATTATTATATTAAAATTTCACTTGATTTATTTAATAATTCACTTTTAAATAAATTTATTAAGACTTTATTTACGTTAGTATAAGGAAAGAAATTTTTCTTCGGGTATATTTTATGGCTTTGTCATCAGATTATGTATACATTATGCAGAATTATTCAATAAATAGGGTAATTAAAGCATAATTATTTAATACTTTAATTAAGTTATCACTAAGACAATCCATTAATAAATAAATTATAGATATAATGTATAACCTAAATAGAGATTATCTTTCTATTAAAATAATATAGAAGTTGTATACGCACTTATGTAATATGTTCTCTTGTGTTGAACATAGTAAATTACATCTGGAGGAAATCATAGATAACACATATATAAATGATTTGATTTTTATTAAATATTCATTTTAATACGACTAAATTCATTTTTATTTGTCATTGTTCTCATAAATTCCACATTCAATAACGAGTATTATTAACTTAGGGATCCTTAATATTTATTGAGAGCAAAAGGGGATTAGCGTATAGATAAAACATAGTATGGAGCCACTAATCTAGACATTAAGATTTATGCTATAAAGAAAATTAACCTTATATTTACTACATTATAATGAATTTAACTAGAGTAGACAACGTGATTGGCGTAACAAGTAACGTAGTAACGTAGAGTAACAAGCGAGGGGGGCCTAGAAAGCGCGGGTGCTCTACTTTTCTAAATAAATCAAGAAAAAAATCAGCCTAACTATAGAGAGAAAATTTAAATATAATTAACTTACTTATATACACACATATATATACAATATCCGAGTGTTTACTCCATCCACAACACTAGTTACTTTGGATGAAGCGTAACAGCATACACGTTCTAATTCCTCTAATATCGTTTCTAGTTACGCTACAACACAATATAGACCTAAATTTAATATAAAATATTACAGATTTATAACATTTTCACAAATAATAAATACGAAGAATTAATTCCAAATTTATTCGTATTTTAACCGATAATATCAATATATAAATAAAGATAAATTAACTTCTATATCTGTAAATTGAACAGTTAAAATGCGAACATATAAATATACATTTAATTTTGTAAAAAAATAATTAAAGAATATTCTAAACTGTGTATTTTTTTGTTGGGAAAAATTACAGATCTGTGATCAACAAAAAGGAAAAAAAAAAGCAAGAATGCTGAATAAGTAAGGAATCCAATAAAGAAGTTTTTTTTTTTTTTAATCATTCTAACATCCGATTTAGTTTGAGAGGTTACATCCGGATCTGTAAAAGCATCGGAAGAAGAAGCAATTGACTTTAATGAGTACTCAACAAATTTTCCAAAGCACTACAAAGCATTTGTCGATCTTCATTTTCTCTACCTTCACTAACTGAAGAATAAGGGGAAGGAAGAAGGATGTTAGAGACAGAGACGTGACATTTGATCAAAATCAAAATATTACAAATTTGCTTGTAATATATCAAATAATTTCAAGTTCTGTTCTTCTAAAACTTAGCCAATTTTATAAAATTAAAGAGGAAAAAAAAGAATGTTTGCATAATTGTAAGATAATTTAACAAGAATAATTTACGATTATTTATTTATATTTTTTTGAATTTATACATGCAGATTTTTTTTTAATTTTAGACACTAAAGTATCCCCATACAACAATTTCCATTAAAATCCGACAGATAAATAATTACTTAGTTTTGAATTATTTACACGATTTTAATAATAAGTTATAAAAATAAAATTAATTATTTTGATATAAGATTTTAATTTTTATATAAATTTTCTCGTTGAAGATAGTCGAAAATGAATTGCTTTAACCTTAATATATTCAGTTAAAGTCATTGAGAAAGGTATCGAATCTATAGGGATTTATCCATTTGTAGAAGAGAAACTTTATTTATCAACGAAGTAAATGACAAAATCTTTTTACTTTATCACTCATTTCGAACTAAAAATGTTGATAAATTTAATTATCAACGTGATAATTTGATCGAAATCTATTAATTTCAAATAGGAAAAAAGAAGGATCCGGACAATAGAAAAATCTATATAAAAATTAAAGAGATGGATTTAAATATTAGAATTAATGGAAAATATAATTTAAAGATCATTAACTCGAACTTAATACTGTATTTGAACATACACCGTTGAGAACTTTGTTGAAAATTTCAACTTTTCAAAGTGCATAAAATCTCAGACTTTGGATGTACCAGACAATAACCAACGATTCAGTGGCTTCCAGTATGTTAAGAATTTCGTCATTAGTGTCACGTGACATTCCATCGACGACGAACTAAATTACCTGTCAATAACCGAACCCTGTTAAAGTAGAAGATGCAGTCGAGAGATGGAAGCAGAATAGATCTATGAAACAATATGGCGACTGCGGAAAATATTTAATATTTTTCTAGGCTACAAGCACTTCTAATACATTAATATATTTGACAGGATACATTATCAACTTATCTTTTGGCCCGTTATAAGATGAATAGACGAAAATTCAATACATTGTCGCATTTTAATAACCCTGGAAACGATAGAGAAGCTGTAAAAATGGTTTCTTGTAGTATAGAAAATAAATAAATAAAAGAATATTAGAAGAATAACATTAGATATTGAGAGGAATTACCGAAAAAATATACATACAGTTGCAAAATATGGATAAGTAATTGAGTAAAACTGCGAATATTTTTTTTTAAGATAAAGAAGATGAGTTAGGAAGTAGGAAAGAGAAGAAAAATCATTTTAAAAGTATTAAAACGTCAAAAAATATGTAAACACGATACTAGAATCGAATAAAATAATAGATAAATATGTGTAAAATAACAAATAAATTTTAGAATCAAATTTATCCGAATTGTAGGCCCGATACAAATTTACAAATATGATAAATGTAATACGGAAAATTTCATAAAAAAATGAGTTTATACACGTAAGAAAACTGATTAAGTTAAAGTGTAGAAGTGAGGGGAGGTAAAAGAAGAATGTTTTTATACATTATTTCCTTATGTATTTGCATTACATGCTTATAAAAATACAAATAGTTTCTACACGTTGTAAAGTTGCTTCTTACATCCCTTTACAATCTCTCGCGGGCATAATAAAAAATTACAAACAACTATATACTAAAATATTTTATTGTATTATTATAACCTGGAGAATAAGTTTGGGCGTATGGTACAATAAGGGTTTAATATTTTGTTATCTCTTAGAAAGAAATAGGATTCCGAACTGTTGAGTGTTACAAAAGTGGACGTGTACAGAGTCAGATGTCGTAAGGACAGAAAATCCCCGACAAGAAACACAAACAGAAAGAGTAAAACAAGACTAGAGTGGCCATCAGTCGAAAGAGATCAACTGGCTACAAGGACCAATGTTGACAGAACCAAACCACTCTATACAATCTACAGTTGGACATCTACTCGAATCAGCCAACACATTCTCGGTTTTGGTCGCAATCTTCTTCCCCTCTACCTTTTTAATCCTTTTTACTAAATTCCAATAGAATAAAGATTGACTCGAAATTCCTAATCGCATATAAATTCTATTTTTTATAAATATTTTATAAACTTTTTTTTTCCTAAAAGCCAGCCTAGCGCTATAGAGTTTTCCAGGCGCGATCCGGTCGTATATATATTCGCGCAAAAATCCAATATGGATACTGTTTCCTCCATCGAAATCACATAAGGAGTTAGACACGTTTCTAGCTTATATTAAAGAAAAATCTATACTCTCTAATAGTTAAATCTCGTAGAAAAACACACAAAATCACCCTTTAAAACTTAAAAAAAAACTTATCTTTAATATTAATAAATCATTGTTAGATTCGTACAGGATTTAAAAAAAAAATGTACAAAAACCTCGTAACATCATTAGCGTTACGATCATTTAGTATATGCGCGTAACTATAGTAACACGTATATTATTAGTAATGCTCGTATGTTGTCGTATTATAATTCCGTTTGTTGTTCCTCTACAGAATTAATCAAACCGCATTTATTATATATATATAAATGTATACATTATATAGAGTATCGTATAATCTTAATTTGTCTTATTTTCTCTCCAATGCATTATTTATGACATAGGGCCTACTTAAATATCTTGTTTTTATGCATGTAATTCTCAAATAGGCCTACTACCACATCTAAAAATGATTGATGTGTACTGTTATTCTCTCGTGAGATGAACGTTTCCAGCTATAATAACACAATATAATCTGTTAATATAAAATTTTACTATATTTTTTTTATATAAAATATGTCTTCTACCGCAGTAACACGCATTAATTATAGTAACTTTCGTGTAATGGATACTTCACTAACATAAGAGTAGCTTACATTCCACGCGTAAATTTATATATATATTTTATTAATTTATTAATCACATTAAGCCATTACACTGTAATGACTTGCATATTATTCTTCACAATTAAGTATATTAATTATAAAATATTATTTTTTTTTAATCGATTTTTTTAAAGAATTTATTACGTAGAAGCGCATCCGATTTTTGTAAAACTTGACAGCTTTATCATCGATTTGTTTCGAAATTTTCGAATAAAAGAGGAATTTATTTTAAAAATTTAAGCTTTTTAAGTTTAAAATATAATAAAATAAACACAATTTTGGTTTTACATAAAGAGAAATTCACAGAAGAATGAGAGAAGTAGCAAGATCTCTCTCTTCATTCGAGTGAATATAGATCTTTGCATTCGACGGTCCTTATTTTCATCAAGAATCCTTTAAGCATCAACCAAAGCCGAGAAAATTTGTTTTGTTTATTTGAAGTTGACTTTAATGATCTCTTTTAAAGAAAATTTAATTTAAAATCACACGAATACTTCAAAAGATTTTATAAAAACGCATAATAGCTTACATTAAAACCGAGCGACATCAGATCTCGCCTCCTTTTTACAAATAATTTATTTACATAGAATTTAATTATTATTATAGAGTGTTATAAATTGAAGAAATTCGAGAAAATTTTATGTATTTTTTTAATATTTATTTATGAATTTTCTATTCTATTATTATTATTATTATTATATATAACGAAATTTATGAGAATAATAAGGACGAGCGTGAAGTTAAATATGTCACGAAACGGAAAGAGCCACGAAGTTATTAACTGGATGAACAGAAACAAATAGTAAAGGTGAAGTTAATACGAGTCAAATTTGTAAAGATGAATGAAAGGAGAAATTGTAAAGCTACATGAATGCCAAGTGAAATTATAAAGCTGTTGGGGAGATCTTGAGGAAATTTTGAAGTTGAGGAGACTGTAAAGGAATATTATCAAAAGGTATATTCAGATTCATTCAGCTTGAAGTGAATCTTAAGAAAGACAACAAAAATATCTTCCAAAAATACAGAAAAATATTAAAAATATCGACAAAGAATGAAAGTATAAATTAAACCATTTGCATAAAGTATTATACAATATTTTACTGTAAAATTATATATTAAAATTGATTAACCTGTGTTAATGTACTAAAGCACTTCAGGATTGTATAAAGAGTTATACATTAAAATAGATTAAAATTAATCTATTTTAATGTACAATTTAAAANAACTTATTGTTAAGCTTATGTTTAAGATATGAGATATAACATTGCATATTAATGTAAAGAGTAAATTTTCCTACAATACTTTCAGTCTTTTTGCGGAAAAAATAGCATAAAATATTTTTAAAAACATAAAAATTATGTAGCTGTGAAATCAATTTATATAGAAGAGTTAAGAGTTGAATTGAGTGAAAAGACATCTTACAATTATAAAATGACATTATTCAATTTTTGTTAGTTTAATCAACAAGCTTTAAAATCAATCAGAGGCAAAATATAAATTATCCTACAGAATTCTCATTGGTAAACGTTCAAACATTTCATAATTACCGACAAAATTACATTTTCCATGACTTTGTGACACACAGACCAGTAAGTAGAGAAGATTCGCATTGATTTAAAATGAATATCCAAGGGAATGAATGCTAATGTAAATTCAAATATCTGAAAACTCTGCTTCAATTGAGATGACTCTTAACAGAATGAAAATATATTAATATATACCGCCTATCTTTACAGATATTTCATATCTGCACCAATCAGGCTATCGAGGATCACATGGTCACATTGATTCCAATTTATTGCACAAGACAATTTAAATCCGAAATTAGACCCATTTCTGTTTAGAAAGTTTGTTAATAATTTCATTTTAGCTTTGA
The DNA here is from genome assembly GCF_000671375.1 of Centruroides sculpturatus. Taxonomy (NCBI): domain Eukaryota; kingdom Metazoa; phylum Arthropoda; class Arachnida; order Scorpiones; family Buthidae; genus Centruroides; species Centruroides sculpturatus. The sequence goes on from NW_019385410.1 coordinate 52,838, forward strand.
TTAATTACTGTTTTGATTCAATTAACAGAATTTAACTGAATTTCTTCACCTTTTTTTTTTCTAATTTCTCTTCCTCACATTTATCAGAAGTTCGTGAAATTTTGGAAAACTTCTTATAAAAAATATTAAAGAATTCATTTTCTTCTGTTGTAAATTCAAATTTATAAAAAAAATTTAATTATTTATAATTAAAATGATAAAATAATAATTTTTTTTAAAGTTGCAATTATTATTAATTAAAAAAAATTTAATTCGCTGTAATAAAATCAGCAAATAAAAATAAAATTTAATAATAAAAATTATGTAAATAATATAAAACTTTATCAAAATATTATATCTGTTGAGATTATAAATGTGTTTACATGATTTTATTAAGTGAAATTTATGTTTATAACTCTCTCTTCATTTTTATTCAACGTTAATTTGTTTTAATAAAAATCTATTTAATTTTATTCTAAAATAAATAAAAACGAAGAAATTATTTTAATTTATTCCTTAAAACATTAATATTACTTTTCTTAAAAATCCTACTTAGCGTGTATATATAATTCTAGCATACATTAAGCTCGACACATAGAAACTTGAGGAGCATTTACTTTCATATCTAGTAGCTTCATCATATATTTACTAGCACAGCAAACTCTTTACAAATCTCTCAATTAAGCATTCAATATATCCAACTTCATCAGTAAAACAGAGCAATCTAAAAACCATCAATTATTAAGAATCGAAGAAAGAGAAGAAGAAGAAGAGGAAGAGGAGGAGGAGGAGGGAAAAAATACATCACATTAACCTAAAAGAAGTATAAGGCAACATTCATTTTCCAAAAGAATTGTATTTTTTAAGTCCAGTAACTCATATCGACTAGTCGAGTTGATACGCACTCTTCCGAATACCTCCTGCTGATGAAATTTTTATTTCTATATCAAGAACGATCGCCCGAAGCAATGTTTTTCGATGTTAGCTATTCCTCGGTATATTTACCAGGCACATCTACTTTATTAACTTTCCACGAGTGCAACACAACACTTCATGTTAGAATACTTTACCAGATAGACCTAAGTCCTATTGTAAGTCACAATTCCGCGTGTTGTGAGAAAGCCAAAAGGTGTTAGTAGTGGTGCACATGACGGAGTTCTTTGCAAGCCAGGATAGACGACCGACTTAAATCACAAGCAGCATCAGCATCGATGCTGGCACCGTCAAATAACGTTAGGAAGCTGATGCTTCCGCTAAACCCACCTGGTTCCTCCAAGCATATTATTATTTACAACTGGAAGCTGGGGCAGATGGTCTATGTCAGGCAAGATGTTGGATAGAGGCTGTTCTCTCATTTCTTCTTTTTTTTCCCTCTTCTTTTTTGGGGGAGTCAACACTCAGAAATGGTCGTGATGTTGAAATATAAATTGACTACATTTTGAATGAGATTTATACTGCAAGAAGCATAAATCTTTTGCATTTTTCTATGATTTACAATTCAAAAATGTGATTTTTATGAAATGTATATTAATATTTTCTACGTTTTTTAAAGCAATATATCCGGCTTTTTTATGTATACGACTGGAATTTTTTTTTATATTTTTTCGTACGAGTCAATCTTAATTTTATGAGGATAACTTAATTCTATCTTATTAAATAAAATTCGAGAGTAGAATGCGAATGAAAAGATACATTCGCTTCATGTTTTTCGTTGCCGATTTAGTCTTAAAACACTAAAAAAATCGCTCAAAAATCGCTCCAAATCTTAATAAATTCCTATATTAGAATTATTTTAACAGGATTTACACCGAAATATATATATATAAAGGCATTTAAAATTTTCTGATAGTTTAATAAAATTTTAATCTAAACTCTTGATTTCACTCGATTGCGCTTCGTTTCCTATTTTGGGAGTATAAATCATCTAGCACAAGCTGTACAGTACATGCTCCTGTTGCAACGTAACGTTTTCCGAGAATCATTCTAGGGTAAATACAAAATAATGAAATTAGAATAATATTAATTTAGTTGTCGGTTGCATGATTATAATCCATAGAATTCCATGATATATGTTTACAGAGTTGTCGAAAAAATTTGAAGCTTAATATCGCTTGTTCTACATGACCCATGCCCTAAAGGTAATTTACAACTTTCACGAATCTGCTGACCGACCAAAATGTCGTAAAGTGTTGAAGAGTGCCTTAAATTTTCATTCCAGAACCGAATTTCTTTTTATTTTTTGGATCTGGTTGAATTTAATTTATCAATTTATCATCGACAAAAGTAAAATAAGAAGACGATGGGTCGGATCTTTACCTTTTTTTCTTACCATAAGCCGAATACGATATGAAGCTCAAGAGGTAAGCTTTTATAGGTATAGACCCAATTCCTAACAGATGATCGTTGAAGAATTTTTAAAACCCTTTCTATCAAAGTGAGATCAGTGAAACGAAATATTCCCAATTGCACAAGAGGTACACCTACCTTTTCCGGATTTGTTCCGGTTGTTAGTCTAACCGTCTTTTTTCAAAATACACGACCATCAGACTCTTTCAAATGGAAATGATGCTTTCTGCAATACAGTGTAACTCCAAGAAGAAGATATACAGAAGCACTTTGCTTTGCTGATACGGTACTTACAAACTGACGTTTTTTGAAAGGAGGAAACCCGCTCACGATTGATTGCTTAACTTAAAATATATCTAAGAACAAAAAAAACGGTCTGGGTCCATTTGTTTCTCTTCTATTTTCGAAAAATTGTCTTGACTTTAACAGTAATGATAAGTCTATTGTCCGTTTTATTACGGATTGTAGTAAAGACTCATGGTCTATGTGTTTATAATAGTTTATTATCGAAAAAAAAAATTGAAGTTTTTCGAGTTATTACCTGAAGCAAATATCATTTAAGCTTTATTATTGTTATTTCTTTTATATAAAAACTAAACTTTCATAGGATTGTAGATTTTAAAATATGTTTCTTTTACTTAATTCGATGAGACAGAAATGTTATCTATTTATGAATTTATTCTATTGATTCCTGGTAAAATTTAAAGCTTAAGGCTCTTTCATCCTGTTATTCTTATTGGTTCCTCTAGTTGCTAGGAGACAATATTCTTTGTTAAGAGATTTAAAACATCCTTTGGTTTAGTCACCTTTATTGGCTCTAGAAATACAGCGTGACTCTTGGATTGAACAATTTAAATTTCATACCATCTGAAAAATCAATATTTCACAATTCGTATATTTCGCATTTATGCTTTATATATTGGTGTATCTATTTCATTTTCTTTATATTTAAAGATTAAAATAATCCCCAAAACGAATCTTGTAGTCTAATATTTAATAATTNTTTACCTTTCAGTTGTTACTTAAGAAATTAAAATATTTTCTTATAAGTAAATCATTAACAGATGCTGCTGCGAAATAAGATCCACACTTAAAGCAGATCAAACTTTGACAGTTTTCTTAATAGAATTCGTTTCTTCTCAAAACACGTCAATTTGAATCCTTAATTCTTTTGTTATCTGACACAGATTTAATTCTTCAATGACAGTAATTAACTAAATAGAACACTAATTGGCAATAGAAGTGGTCAATACAGAAAAAAAAGATTCTTCAGACCTTTTTTTTCACTTAAGGCAATAACATTTACTCTCCATTATTATTATTTTTTTTTTATAAATTATTTTTACACTTTTATAAATATAAATATAATTAACTCTTCTGTATTCTAATAACAGATTTTACTCTCCCAGTTTCTTCTTTCTCTATCGAATTATGTTTAAAATTCGAGTCCAATCTTTGTCATAATTAAAATAAATCGAATCTTAATTATAAAATTAAAGAGTAAATTATAGTTTTTAAACCATTGTCTTTTATATTATTTAAGTTTTTAAGGCGTAAATATCTTCGATAGGTAAATGGATGAATAGAGATGATGTTTAACTGCGCTATATATAAATGATATTTAACTGTGTTACTGATACGGATATCAGATTTAATAGCTGTGAGAATGATATTTAATATTAGGTATCAAATTATAGGGATATTAGCGAAGTAGGCCTATCAAAAAGTATTGATATAATCTATATTGATTACGCTGCAAGTGTGATGGAAACTTATCTGATTGCATTTTATTTATTTAATATCATTTTAATCTTGTTGATTTCGCATTATTTTGATTCGAACTTACTTGATATCTTACTTACACTATAGAGAGAGAGAGAGAAAAAAAAATGGAAGATATTGGATGAAGACAGCACAAGACAGGATGAATAGAAGAAGATGAGAAAAGCCTACATCAAAAAATGATATATGGAAGTGGAGAGAAGAAGAAGGAAGGAGACGAGTAAGAAGAAAAGTGCTCGATAGGTTTTCTTATTAATTTCATATCATTCTGGAGTCAATTTTTAAATTATTTTATACTAAGATCAGGAATAGACCGCATCTAAATCTATAGGAGGTTTCAAAAATGATTCAATATTCAATTACAAAAGAGCTTATGACGAGAATCTAATTAAGTCGTCCTTTAATTTTATAAGGAAATCTTTGCAAATCTTTTCCTTTAACAATTAAACGAATTACTGTACAAAGAGTATTGAAAAGTTAAATTTAGATATATTTTACTTTAAAAAATTAACAAACTCACTAAACGTAGTGAAGGGACTAAATCTAGAAAATAGGAAATTACAGCAATTAGGATTTAATCAGAAAGTGAATAGAACGAAATCTGTAATAGAATTCTTCAGACATAGTTAATGGTATCTTTGGAATGAATTCTTTTTTCGACCAAAATTAAATGACAATGATATAATTAAAAATGATTCTGACAAAATCTTCACTTTACTCGGCTTACATCGAATCTTCTCCGCCATTATTCTATTAAATTCTTGAAATTTAGTTACAGTAGTCTCAATTTTATTTTATTTTTTTTTCTCCTTTAAATGAATGTTTCACTTCTAATACTTCTTTATTACTGTTTAATTAACTTAATATAATTATTGTTCAGTTGTTATGCTTAGTTTGCGGGTAGAGTGTTGGAAATCTCAAAATAAATCTTTTACCAGTAGTTAAGAAATTTTAAGAAAAGTTTAAGAAATTAACTATAGAGAAAGAGTAAACAACTTTAATTACAGAAAGAGTGAATATTAAATTACTAGTAAAGAAGTTACTTAGTTAATCAACAATTCTTATGGATGCGAAAATCTTAAAAATTTATCGAGTTAATACAGAAAAATTTGATATTTTGTTATAAAATAACGTATATAAATAAATATTAATATTCTTAATATGGAGAGAAAATGTTATAAGAATGTTTACCATCTGCAATAAGAGGAGTTCGTCTTAATCAATAACTTCTATAATTATCTTAAACCAGGGAGGTTAAGCTTCTTGCACTCTCTCAAAAATGATACAATCTGTGGATCTCTAATTATTATTTAAATGCTTTCAAATGAAATAAAATAATCGTAATAATTTGCATTTGTAGTTATTGCCGTCAAGCTATTTGTTAAAATGATTTAACCATGTTTTGTCACGCCTCTCTGAAACTGCTTACTGCCTCAGCCTTAAACACTATGGTCGAAAGTACACATAGAACTAATGGGCTTTTGTTTCTGCTTTGGGGATTGCACAAGAAGAAACGGATCAATTTCTATTTACAAAAAGGAAAAAAAAGGGGACATAACGGTCAATATAGTGAGATAACAAATCGAGAATTAAATAACTATTAAGCAATAAAACCAGAATTATTACATTGTCTTCTATCTACCACTGGAATTTATATCAACCATCTCTTATTATTAACAAACATTTAGACGTAAGATACGAATTTGCTTATAAAATTCTTATAAAAAAGTAATAAACAAACATATTTTTACATATATAAATGTTTTTATTATAGAACATTTCAATGTTTTTTAGATGGACATCAATTAAATTGATATGATTAGATGACACAAATGAAAAATTTTCGTCATTATCTAATAAACCTCTGGGAAATAATTAATGTAATGGAAACAACGTTAAGAAAGAAGGGAAAAAAAGATACTATATTGAAAAAATTTTCATTAACAAAATTAGAGAAAGGTAGAAAATCTATCACGTAACATATAATTTACCAATATATATATAAATCTTCAAATAATTAATAAAAAGACAAAAGATATATTATTAAAGAAGCCATTTTAAAAAGAAATTATATATATATAATTTGTAAAAGAATAAATATTGCAAACGTTATGCTCGGACTCGAGAAATTTATACACGAATAAAGTTGGATAGCAAGCATGCACGATTACAGAATATTTTGCTAGGGATGCAGAGTTTGATTTGCTGTCTTGTGCATATTTCACGCTTTCCAGTCAGCAAAATCGTAAAATATATGTTTTGCAAGTAGAGAATCATCAAATGCATTATCGGAGATGTTGCATGCGCGGTTGTAGCTTATTAAAGATACAGGGAAGGATTTTATTACGGTTTAAGATGCAAAATTGCTCTTTTCATAGATGCGGTTGATGGTATTGGTACAAAGTTATGAAATATTGTGAAAGATGCAAAGATGGTAACTTACTGAGCGTTTACAATTCCATGTAAACTCGCACATACACATATAAATGTATATTTATATACAGTATATCGATTGTACAAGAAGTGTCGTGTTAAAGTATGTAAAATTGAATGTAAAATATTGTCGAATGTGTTTTAAGTAATTTAATTTGTTAAAATTATGCTAAGTACCGGGTTTTTCGTTAAAACAATTAAATATTAATGCAATTTAAGAGTAGTTTTTTTAAATATATATATATATATATATTTTTTTTTTTCTTTTACTTCTTAAGAAGCGATGCGTGTTAAAATATTTTTGAGAATTAAAATGAATTTTTCGAATTAATTGAGTGATGAAAAAAGTAGATTTATAAGGAAAAATCTATCTGTACTCTTTTTAGAAGGAAAGCGGAAAGTGCAATGTAAAAAGCAGAGTATAAGAAGAATGTAAACACTTACCTGGATGATGAATCTTGCATTTCTCGAACAATTTCAGCGAGAATAGTTATAGAGAAATGGAGAAACTCGGTTTCTAATAATTAAACCAATGTTAACGTAAGGTATCCTGTTAACTGGAATCACACAGGCGGAAGGAAGAACCTCCTCAACAGGTGATCAATAACGAACCTTCTACTGATGCGTGGCCTGATTAACGTGTTCTGCCAGATATTAACTACATGCATGATTACTCAGTCATCGCATAAACATCAACCGTCTTAATGTCACTAAAATGACGTCAGCGGCAGACGTTCGAATTATCAGAAAAGCGAACAAGTTTACAAAGCGCTCGGTACTTGTTGCTGCCGAAGCAACACGTAGCGCAGCAACACGTAGTCACACACGCTACAGGTTCTTGCAAAGAGGAAAAAAGAAGAGATGGAAAGACAAAACACTTACCTATCGAGTGCCATCGTCGAGGGTCATCTCGGCCTTTGCTCGACTTCTTTGTAGCAAGGGTTTCACCATCTTTCTAGTGTACCAGTCGACGCCAGCTTGTCCATTGATCGGTAGACAGATGGCGCATGGCACACGCCAAGTATGCGGCCAGCGCGATGACAGGGACATAATGAGACGCCCTTGCGCCGCGCAGATCCCGCTTTGGTAAATATGCGCAATATAAGGGTAGAGTGATAGAGAAAAATGGAGATCGCTCCGATCTGTCTTTGTAATGCGGGACTGGCACATTGTTTGATAGAGGTGAAACAGGTGCTTACATTCCACTATTTTTAATCATTATTAACTATCAACATGCAGCATTAATGTAATGATTTTCGGATAAAATTAACGACTTTCTTTTTATAATTTTACTTATATTTAAAAAAAAAACTGGCCTGCGACTCGTCGTTCCGAGCTGATAAATCAAAGCATAGCGCCATATTGAATACTATATAAAATTTTAACATACCTACAATATTTTATGTACCGTACTGTACTTCGCTGGAGAAATGTTATATACTAGAACTATAGATTAAAGTTATTAAAGCATAAAAAAAAACTATATATAATTATAAAGTTATTCGTGCAAGAATGTATTAATTACGTAAATCAATATAGATAGTAAGGAATTAATTAATATTAATAAGGTCAGAAAACTGAGTTTATTCAATTGACTAATAAGCAATCGAAGATGGCAGAATTAAAATTTTTGGAGTAAATCTTTCTTACTTCAAATTCAAATATTATACAACATTCAAATTAAATTTTTTACAGAATATATTTAATATTATCCAAATCATATTCCATCAGATGCATTAGAAAATGGTATTAAAAATGGACAATATTATCATGGCATTTTAAAAGTAAATAAAAATAATCCACAAGAAGAAGCATTTATTATATCATCAAAGTATGTATACATTTTCAAAATACTTTTTACATTTAATAAATTGAAATAATCATTCTGGGAATTTTTAGATTTGGTGGAGATATTTTTATTTCTGGCATGAGATATCGAAATAGAGCAATTCATGGCGATGATGTCGTTGTTAAATTATTTGAAAAAGATAAATGGATTTCCAGAACTCCTGAGCATCAATGTTACATTGGTAACAAGATTTTGAATTAATTTTAAATGTTATGCAATTAGTAAAACTTATAACTTTCAGTTAAATTATTTTTTAGATGATAAAGTAGATAGTGATAAAATAGAAAGAATTCCAACAGGAGAAGTGGTAGGAATCCTTCAAAGACATTGGAGGGATTATGTAGCTTGTTTTCCAGAAAATGGGGTAAGTAAATAATAAAATTGATAGCTTGAGTTATAGTTGTCACTTTTATCAGTGCAGAAGGGCAAGTCCACTGTCAGTAAGGGATATACCATTATATTATTATGCTAGATGGAGATTGTGATTAACAGGATCTTTGATTGACAGTTGTAAATGTTTTTATTAAGTTGAAAGATTTGATATAACAATTACAATAATGAATGAACAATTATTTATTGTGACAGCATCAAAATGCTGGGCTGCAAACTTTTAATCATATTTTTAATTTATTTAAACTTTAAAATATATGCTCTCCACCTCAAATTAGTAGTGACTTGCCCTGTACATCATATTTTTCCTTTAACAAGAGTTATGCTGGTCATCTATCTAATGCCTTTCTGGGGAAAATTTTTAAATTGAAATAACGTGACTTCTGGGTCTCATCTTTCATCTATCTAACTCTGTTCTCGAGATTAAGGAAAGACATATGGACAGACAGCAATGGGAATTTATAGGTCTACAATTTTTTCAAATTGCAGCCTAACAAATTTTATTTTATTTTTTGAGAGATGAAATATGATATTTAAAATTTACTTATAAAAATTCTTTGTATTATTATAAAATTTATAATGTTAGATATTGAAATTTCAGAACTAATCAAAACTTTTTTGTTTAAAATTTTATTCAAATGAATAAATCATAAATCTTAAATGAATCAGTATCATATCATACAGTAAACATTCTTCTAATTCAGTCTCTTCCAATTTATACTTTACATAACTTTGAAAAGATTGTCCAAGTTATGGAATTTTTTCAAAAAATTGTACAATAATTTAAAATTTCTTGACAATAGAAAAATTATAATTATAACAAAACTATAATTAACAAGTATTTTCGATATCCAGAAGTCAGCAATACCATGTATTACTGTCAGTAAGTTACTAAAGACTGTACATTACTGTATACTGTACTGTCATGAAATTTTTTGAACTCATTTTCTNGTTGCGCCTCTTCTGAGCGACGTTAAAAAAATGAAACACTGTTTCTTTCACTTGTGAGAATTCCGTGCTTTAGACGATGGATTTACCTGATGTTATTGAGTAAAAATAGAAGTGGATAGTGCAACTTTTTAGGGTTTTTTCGGGATTTATACATCCAGATAATTTAACCTTTGTAAAAATTATTATTATTATATATAAATTTTCTTTTCAATTATGCCAATCTTTAAAACCACTCCTTCCATCTACTTTACTTTGTTTTCTCTTATTATTCGAAATACAAAAGATAGTATAAATTGCATTTTTCTTTTTTTTTGTATATTATATATTTTTTTCTCTTACATCAAATATATTCAATATTCTTACAGTAGACTATTTTTAAGAATATATATACATATCTTTTATTTTTAAAAAGAAAATATTGAATATATATATATATCCATAGAAATAGAAATGTAAAACAAATATATGATAATATAAACAGATCCATAAACTAGAAGTCTGGTAACATAATAAAATTAAGTAGAAATTTATAATTAAAAATCAAATCTTTCCCGAATACAATTATGAAAAAAAACATAAAATTTAACGAATTTTTAATGAAAAAATCCTGTTTTTTGTAAGCTAAAAATAAAAAAAAAGAAATGCGGTGGAAAGTTTTAAACTGTTTTCTGATGTGCCTGTGATAAGAGTAAAAGAATCTTCAGTATCTTAGCGGTTAATCTTCAGAATGCACTGGACATATCACAAGACTAAGTTTAATGCCAGATCAATTGATTGGCTTGACTGTCAAGTGGCATCAGGTGATTCAAGTGACCGAAAGAGATCAAAGGTGCTCTTAACTTCGTTCCAATCCCTCATAATAATCATGTAAAGCTTTTACTCTACTTTCCAACTTAAATCTTAATTAAACATGAATTAAAAATTACGATAACTAAATATAATTTATAAAGATAAATAAATGAAAAGGAAACTAGATGAAAGATAATATTTAATTAAATAGCGATGAAATTAACATTTATATAAATATTTAAAAGGTTTATATCTCTTTCATTAATGCATTTGTTAACAGTGCTATTTTATTTAAATTTTCAATGCTTCATTTTTATTTACCTTTTCTAAAGTTAGATTATCTTAGATAATAAATACAATGTATAAATATTATCTATGTAAATTTATTTCGGTTAATGATTAGAATTTATCAGTTAATAAATCCAATCTTAAATATTCCATATGTTTAGTATGCGTTAGTTATTAGTCATAGGCTATAAGGAAGGTGATAGGATTAATTCTAAATCTCTTAAAATTCTAAATATGATTAATTATCATATAGGTAATACTGTATTTACAGTGAATTTTTACTTCAATTTTTCTCATTATTAAAACACAGTCTGGCTTAAAAGTTAGTTAACTGCGCTTTTTTTATGTTTCACATACATTTGTGGTTATGAATTTGTAATTTTTAATTAGAACTTAATTAAAGATTTACGGAAAATTATATAATTAAGTAGTTAAATATTTGAATAAGGAAGAGACTGTGGTTAACTGACTTTTGGACCACCCTATAAATTTAACTGAAAAATGCTCGTTTCTTTATGGAAATTTACTTTTTTTTGCATGATTCTATGAAAGTAAAACGATTAAAATAAAATCAAAATAAATTAATTTTAATTAATCGAAATAGTAATAATTTTAATAGAAATTAATATAATAGATTTAATTTAAATAATATTCGATTTAAATTAAGTGTTATTAATAAATGAATAAAGTAAATCTACATTGAGTTATGCCTACTAAAGAAGTGAGTAACTTAATTATATATAAACTATATTAACTCGATTTATTCCTTAAAAGCAATTTTTAATATCGAGTAATTAAAAATATAAAATATTAGAAAATTAAATTAAATTATTAAATATTTTAAATTATGTTATTTTAATTTTTTTTTTTCAAAATTTTGTACGAAAAGTCTATAATATTTTGTTATATTTGTCACACGTTATAAGTACAGAAGTCTTAATAAAATGTGAAAAAATATAATTCTAATTATCTAGATCTTCTCAAAATTAAATTTATTATTTAAAGAAACGTGGCCTTTATAACACACAACTTAAAATATAAATCTAGATGAGAGACCTTACATTTATCAGCTTTATATCTAATTTGTTCTAATTAATTATGATAATTTAATACACTATTCAACTCTAATGGAAGTTACATTTAACTCTCTGTTATTTTTAGATTATTTTCTGATATATGATGAGCATGAATTGAGATTTATTCGTTTAATAAAGCAATATTTATCCTTTTAAATATTGAAGCTTATACAATAGATAAAGGTCATAACATTTAGATAAAGAATTTCACAATCTTTATATATAATTAAAAATTAATATTAACAATGCTCTACAGCAGGCTCTTTTATAGAATTTAATGCAATTTCTACATAACTGAAATAAGGCCCTACAACATATTTAAAAGAGAATTTAGTAGTTTTATTAGAAAATCGTAACGTATTTTAAAAGGAAATATATTTCAAATCGAAAATATAAGTTTATTAAATATTTTATAATTTAAATTAATTAATTTTTGAGAAGAAGAAGTAAAGAAAAAATAAGGAAGAAATAATTTTGAGTGAGAACTTTAATCATTTCTTCTTGTGGGAATTAGATTCTAACTTTGATGTTCAATATAATTAACTTGTTAAATTATCTCAGTGATTTTTATTTATTTATAACATTAATAAATGATTTTATTTCCAATATTTACGAATTGAAAGATATCTTAAAATCTTAATAAAAATGAATTAAGTGATTTAATGTAGCGTTAACGTTACAAAAGCGTGAAATGTGAAATTTCCACAAACTCTTTTTGTCTAAAAGAAAAAGAAAAGAATGAAAAAAAAATTTTGTTTTCATTAAATATTTATTACTATTTTTCTTAATTAAATTTCACTTTAAAATTTGCTTAATTCGAAATACTAAATAATTGATTTTTCGAAAATTTTATTAATTTAAACGCCCGAAAATATCTATAATATATTACATGCGGCCTAAATATATGAAACAGGTTTATACATAATATTTATAAAATTTGATTATCTTTTTTTAAATTAAAAAAATTATATAAACAAATTCCACTTTTTAATCTAGATCTTATATATTTTGAATAGAAAACTTCATTAAACTAATAATGTTCTTGAAGAAACTTAGCTGAATATAGACTTAATTATTAATAAGGGGTGGATCAAAAGTCAGTTAACCGATATATATATTAAAGTGAACGGTTAAAAATCTCTTTGGGGCTTCTAAACAGCTGTTTTTTTCTTTTTTGATCGAAATCGTAATCGTAAACTGATTAATGATCAAAATCTCGGTTTTATATTACTTATTAGTCGAAATATTTGATCTCAAAAGCGTTAATTGATCAAAATCTTTGAATTGAAAGTCGATAATTGATCAGAATGTTGATCTTAATTAGCGATCAAGACATTAATTCGAAAAAAAATACTTATCGATCAAAAAACCTTTGATCTTAAGATTGTTAATTGATCAAAATTTTAATTTCAAAATAATTATTAAGCAAAAATATTCGTCTTAAAATTTAGTTTATAATCAGGAAATTCTATATTTAATCTGGGAGAGAGAGAAAAAAAAAGAGAGAGAATTCAATCACGCAAAATTCTCTTATAGAAGAGAAAATGATTAAAGAAAGAGTTAAATAATATCAAAGTAAATTTAAATTCAACTTAAAAATAATTAGGCCTGAAAAATTTATGAGAATGACGAATAAATAGCAGTTTGAAGGAATTTTTTAAACGGTTGCTAGATCTTTTACTAAATGGATAAAATGGATATGTGATGTTGCACGGAACAAATGGATAGGCTCTAATCTTACATCTAAATCGGATTCNATGACAAAATCGGTCCTCTTCTCTGTATATATCCTGTCCAAGTATACATTTAACGAATTTATTGGATTTTTAATGCCATTTTACACATAAATTACATAGATCTTATATATTTTGAATAGAAAACTTCATTAAACTAATAATGTTCTTGAAGAAACTTAGCTGAATATAGACTTAATTATTAATAAGGGGTGGATCAAAAGTCAGTTAACCGATATATATATTAAAGTGAACGGTTAAAAATCTCTTTGGGGCTTCTAAACAGCTGTTTTTTTCTTTTTTGATCGAAATCGTAATCGTAAACTGATTAATGATCAAAATCTCGGTTTTATATTACTTATTAGTCGAAATATTTGATCTCAAAAGCGTTAATTGATCAAAATCTTTGAATTGAAAGTCGATAATTGATCAGAATGTTGATCTTAATTAGCGATCAAGACATTAATTCGAAAAAAAATACTTATCGATCAAAAAACCTTTGATCTTAAGATTGTTAATTGATCAAAATTTCAATTTCAAAATAATTATTAAGCAAAAATATTCGTCTTAAAATTTAGTTTATAATCAGGAAATTCTATATTTAATCTGGGAGAGAGAGAAAAAAAAAGAGAGAGAATTCAATCACGCAAAATTCTCTTATAGAAGAGAAAATGATTAAAGAAAGAGTTAAATAATATCAAAGTAAATTTAAATTCAACTTAAAAATAATTAGGCCTGAAAAATTTATGAGAATGACGAATAAATAGCAGTTTGAAGGAATTTTTTAAACGGTTGCTAGATCTTTTACTAAATGGATAAAATGGATATGTGATGTTGCACGGAACAAATGGATAGGCTCTAATCTTACATCTAAATCGGATTCAAAAAATAAGAATTTCTTCCTTTTCTCTAACAGATTTTCTTCAAAAAAAAAAAAACTCATCAAAATTTATTAAGAACTTATATACAAAAACACTCAATAAGTAATTATAATTATAATTTAACGATAATCTTACTTAAAATAAAACATTTAAAAGGGATTATCTCTATTGAAAGTTATATATTTATTTGCTTTAATATTTAATATTTACTTATAAAAAAAATAAATAATTTTTTTTTTCTAGAATAAGAAATATTATTTTTATAAAATAATTCTCTCAGGATCTTCATGTTTCTTTTTGAAAATTAATAAATGTATTTTTATATATTAGTGTTTTGAATAATTTATTTATTTTTAATATATATATATATA
>NW_019385410.1:68047-93765 GCF_000671375.1 Centruroides sculpturatus
TAGAATTTTGAAGTTTTCATATATTAAAAATTTATAAGTATAAACTCGTATAATTTATTTATTTATTTATTATTATTTTTTTTAAGGACAAAACTCAATTTTTGTTTTTCGAATTCATTCGATCTTTTTCCATTATAATTAAAATGATGGAAAACAAAATTAATTAATTATAAAAATTATTTTAATAAAATTAAATAAATAATTTTTTTTTTCGTAAATTTAATGTTAATCGAGATGATAATAAATATTAATTTTAAATGAAATGAAATATTTAATTTGAATATTATATTAGATATTATCGTAAACAACACTTGACAATTGTCATATGTCTTCTTATTTAATTAAGTCATATAAATTAAATATTTGTGAATATAAGAATATACATTCACTTATGATTTAATGCTTTATCATAAATTTATTTATAGGATATTTATTTGTACAGATGCTGCTCAGTTTGAGATATTGCGCCTTTTATTTTCGTATAATATGCACTGAGTGAAGTTGATAATATTTTACATAATGTATAGTTTAATGTATAATGCGCACGTTTTCAAATTCGTTTTAGCAAATTAAATATACGAAGAAGCTAGTTTGGATCCCATTTAGCTGTAAATATTATATTAAATCATAAAATTTAGTATCAGAATAACAAATTCTGGCATATAAAATGTACTTTTATTCAATAAAAACATAAAAATAACGCTTCGTCTGGGGCTGAACTCAAATAACAGAAGTTAAATATGTTTCCTTGTAGTTTAGTTGATTAGCGTGGTATAAGACTGATACTAAAAGACGTGGGTTCGGCTCTTATCTCAGATAAAGTGCATTCTTTCAGGTGAAGTAGTGTTATTTGTTTATAAACAGTTCAACTATTTAATTATTTCTTGAATTAGTCTAATCAGGGAGGAATTCGGCTCCCTTATCTTTGTAAATAAATACATTTTAAAAAATCGAATAAGTACAGGAAGAGTTCAATATGACAAACGTAAAGTATTTATACACATGTACTATACAGTACATACAATATCTGAGTTCTGCAGTGCTAGTAGCTATAACAGTAGGTTTGCATGTTCTAATTCGGGCCCCTCCTACTATCAGTTCTACTTACGCTACTAATTTCGTGAATAAAATAGCTTTGAATGTTTACTTCTCTTTATAAGAAAATAAACACATAAAACATATTTCTACTCAATGAAAGAATTCAAGATACGGACATAAACTTTATTTCTTTTAAAACTGAACTCAAAGCAACAGAAGTTAAATGATAATCCTTGTAGCTTAACTAGTTTGTATAGTAATAAAAGACGTGGGTTGGGCTTTCAGCACAGACCAAATATATTTTCCTCTGTCTAGTTTTATTTATTTAAGGTGGATATGAGGCTTAAACTAGAGATTTAAATTGCATGTTCATGTAGGAAACCAGGAGAAGGCCCATTTGGGATTGCCCCAGATAAAATATATCTCAAAATTTAATCTTTTATATAAAAATACAATATGAAAGTGATATAAATTAAAATTTCTTTCGATAAATTATTTAAAAAATCTACTTTTATTTGCTTTATTGATTTTATTCACATATTTTTACGGCTTACGGAGAAGGGTGGAGCTCACATTTATGACAAAATCGGTCCTCTTCTCTGTATATATCCTGTCCAAGTATACATTTAACGAATTTATTGGATTTTTAATGCCATTTTACACATAAATTACATTATGAATATATTTAAATTTGCTAATATCTATTATTAAACACAGTAGAAAATGTCGAAGACATTTATTATTTATAATTCAAAAAAGTCATGGTTTATATTAAATAAAATTTAAAATTTTCTTGATAAATGGCCATTCAGTACAGAAGGTAGGAAAATTGGAAGATATATGCGGTTACAAGTTGATTACCTTTCAAATATTAATTAACGTTGAAAAATATCGGAAACCTTACTTGTTAGATGGAAACAGTTTCTTAATTATAATGTCGACAGGATAGAAAGGAAAAAAATAAAAATTGGCAGAGAATAATGATCTTTGGGAGAGAAATGCACTGCCCTAAATATAATAATGCTCACCTTTTACAAAATTAGAGGTAATAGTGACGTTTTAGTCGTTAATGCGATTGATATAGTAGCCATGCTATACATTAGCAGTGCATGCTCTTGCTGAAAATGACTGCTAATTTTTTATGTTTCCTCGTGTACTAGACTATTTTAATCATGGAATTAAAGTAAAGTTTGTATAGTAGAAACAAATGATTTTTGTCAATTGTCCAGTTTTTTGGTAACGAGTTTCATATTAATCGTCAACTTCGATAGACATAATAAAGGTGTGATGCTTATTGTTGATAAATATGGTAAATTATAAGATAAAAAAAATAAAGGTAGAATTTTAACTACAGAAACTTAAAATAAATAAATTTAATTTATAAAAATTATCTAATTGAAATGTTAGAATATGATATTATCAATCATATTTTATGATTTAGAGCACGTTAGAAAAATGTAGATTAAGCAAACAAAGAATAAAGGATTTTAAAATATTAAAGGAGACAAGCTATAAATAAAGTGGAAGCAAATTATAACCATCGTCAACACGATTTTAAAAAATTAATCAAGTAGAGTATAAGCGAAAAATGAATTAATCAAGTGCAGAATTCCACTCATTTCGAGACTCGTATTTTTATGAGAGTGAGAATTTCACTTTGGGTGAAATCAGTCAAGCTATAGAACAGCTTTAATTCTACGTTGACAGTAAAAGTGAGAAAATGTTCCATCCTAGGCAATAAACATGACATCTAATGTACAACTTTACACTTGTTGGCCAAGGATCATAATATTGCCACGAAAATTGAGATGTGGGCAGTAAAGTCGTTAAGCTATCATCGTGTTGTCATTTTGAAAATGAAATCGTTTGTATTGTTAAATATTTAAATATCTTTAATAACTGTAAATGTAAAAAAAGTATATAAATTAAACTATTTTTTTTTCGTCGACAATTTACTATTTTAAAGGATATAAAATGCAAATTTCTCAAGCGTTTAGTCGAGTGAGTGATACTTCCTGATGTATAATTTCAAAATTTATACTGTAAATGGTTGTATAATAAGTTTATTTATTTATTGAGATATATTAGAGTATAAAGTCTCGACGATATCACTAAAATATTCTTTATAAAAGCGGGTATATATTTTGTTTCTTGTACTTTTCTGCATCTTCCTTCGCATCTATTCCTTACTTATATGCATGTATACATTTTTACGTATCATATATCTTCATATGTAAGGGTTAAATTTACTTTCTTTCCTCTTCCTTCATTGAAATACACGCTATTCTCTTCGTTCTTAAGTGATTTTAGACTCATATTCTTCGTTTCAAAACATGTTTTTATTCATACTTTCTTCTCTTTTTTTTAAATCTTTAATTAAATCCCACCAGTCTCATCACTTCTTTATTTAATATACATCATGTAGCACTTAATTTTTTTTAATTTTAATATTTATAACAAGATTTATTTTGATTTCATTAATTACCTTTTATATTTATTGATATATAAAAGTAAAAAAAACCCCGTAATTTGAGCTATTGTTTTCTATGAAAAAAATGTCATTAATCGCGATTAAAAAATAGAAAAATTCTTTTATGATTAGAGAGAATTAGATTTTTTTTTAATTATTAGTGAAAAGTACTACAATAGCTTTGTCCAATTAGTGTAACAATGATTTCTTAATCCAACTTCAAATCCGTCTTTAATACCTACAGTACTTTAATTACATAAAAAGAACAGTTAATAGGAAATGTTTATAGTTATATCTCTTATCTCTAAATATATATATATATATGTATGTATTATTTTTTTCTTTTAATAATTCCTTTTAAAAAAATTTCGTTAAATTAAAAATACATTAAGTAATTTAATAAGAAAAAATTTTCTATATTGATTATTAAATTTTCAGTAGTTATAAAATCGATTTATAGCAGAAGGAATGTTGACTCTTCATAGAGCTATAAGTAAATTTTACGTGCTGCTCTTCTTTATCTGCTTGTTTATAGCCCGTTTCTTTTCTTTTGCTAACTGTTTTAACATCTTTTTTTCTTCTCTTGGTACTTTTTAAAATTTCTTTGTTTCTTTTGATCTCTCTGCAAACTGTTTATAATCTTCTAGTTTATCGTAGAAGGATAGAGCAATTGAATGCTCCTTTATTCCTTTTTATTTTCATCGTTCTTATATTTATTTCTTCTTTTCCTTCTCCTTTTTTCTTTCTATTCTTTTATGTCCATATTTTTCCACTACTCTTTCCTTCTACTTCTTTTTTTCTTCTTTCCTATCATACATTCCTTGTTTTTGCTGCTGCTCTCTTTTCCATTTCTACCTTTCTTTTCCTTGCTTTCTTCTATCTAACATTCTCCTCTTCCAATTCCTTCTTCCTCTTCATCGACAAATATATCCAAATTCCATACCAAAGAAGAAAAATAAATCCAGCAGACACTTAATTTTAATTTAAAAATTCTTCGAGAAGAAAAAGAAATTTGATCTTAACAAACATCAATTTCCTCCAGATTTGACAAGTTACACTATATATTTTAAATTTTATTCAATAAAATCTTATTTAAAAAAAACTGATAGAAATAAAAATACATTTAGAAAAATATCATTTATGTTTTAATAATTAAAATCGTGTATATTTTTATAATAAAGTAAGCGAGAGAAATGAAAAAAGAGTGTAAGATTTAGAGGCTTTTATGTTTAAAATATTAATTTTCAAAGCTTAAAGTTATTATTTTATTTAAATTATAAGATATATTGCTAGAAAATAGTATTTTTCAGCTTATTCTTTACACTTATAAAATTCTGTCTGAAGGATTCCCATTTGTCCCTATTCTTTCAGACCCAAGAGTGGACTATAGCAGATGCTTTTGATTAGTCATGACGGCTATTCCATCATCCATGCCTGAGTGTTCCCCCATTATGCAATTTAAAACAAGTGAACAACAAAAATCGTAAGAAAAACCACCTAATTTTAAATCTTACTAAATAATAGCCAAATTATACGTATTTTCTTTGGATTTTTTAAACAAAAATTAGCGATTTAACCTTTAAGTTTGGGACTTATTCACAGCGAAAATCGCATTTATCCTTCGACGTTTCTTCTCTTTGGCTGTATAATTTTTACATTTTCACTTTATTTTCTCATACGATAAAATTAAGGATATGTAAAAATGTTAATATAATAGTTGAAATTAGGATAAGTAATCTCAATTAAGTGATGAATCTAGGAAAGAAAAGTTACAACGAGCGAGAAGAAGACTAATGATTAGGGGTTATCACAGCAAGACGGGAAATCGAACTCGGGGCACTTTAATAATTAACGTGGTACCTTAGCGAGCAGAAACAATTCCCATTGGATATTGTCTTTGGGATCCGAACACTGTACGGGGGTAAGCAAAGCGGGGGTGGAAGACTTGTCCGTCTAGTGGGGATTACGAAAGCGGGTGGTCCTGATCTTTTGCTTTCTCTTCTTGCGTTAGTTTGGTGATTATCAGCTAAGACCCTTTTTTTTTCTTTCTTTTCCTGGTTCTCCTCCTCCTCTTTGAGATGTCTTTTCTCCTCGGCACGTACATTCTCCCAAGCACCAAGTATTTGGGAATTTTTCAAAAGTGTGTGATTAACACGGAAAGTAGAGGTACAATCGAAATGCGGAGACGTCAATGGGAGCCGAGACATTGTTAGGAAGCGTCAATTAGAAAGAACGAAGTCCGGTCTGGTACACTCGATGTAAAATTCTGTTCTCTCTTCGCGCGTAAAAAAAGATGGAAAAAGCAAAACGTTCTTCCCAAGTTACCATGGAGACGGTAGAAATCTTTGTCGAAAGTGAAGGAAAAATTGGTCGTCTATGGCGTATAAGAATGGAAGAATAGAGTAGGATTTGTAAGAACTGTCGTGGTTTATGGAAATGAAGTGAATGAAATTGGATTGGTGACGTGTAAAATGATTTATCTTGTAAAAGATCGGATAATTTTGAAATGCGTATGAGAAGTAATTTAGAGAAAATAGCCGCAAGTATTCTCATATATTCTTCATTTTTTTCTCTCCTTTTTTCCATATATTTTTTTTTCACTCGAAATTTTTGCCCTTCTTCACAAAATTATCTCTGTTATTTATCGTTTCCTTAATTAAAACAACTAAAAGTTTATGAAGTTTATAAGCCCATTATTTCTATATTTTATTAAATTAATTATCATTTGATCTCCTCATTCCTTCCTATCTCATATTCCTCTCTACTTCTTGCATTTAATAGATAATGAAACTCTATATAGGCCTATAGACTTATCATTACCTTCGAGAATATTTTTCATTAAATTTTATTCTTCGTAGAGGATTTTCAAAAGAATATTTTACTATAAATGAACACAGAATATAAAATACATTTTTTTAAATATATATATTTTTTTGAAATGCAAGAAACAGAAAACTATTGTTTATGAGAAAATTTTAATGTAAAATGTTATTTTAGTAATAAAGATAAATAAAAATAAACCAAATAAAGTTATTTTATTAAAGAATTAGACTCGTTTATCTTATTGTTTTAAGTAAAATAAATATTATAACATACAAAAATGTGTCAAAATAATTTATAGAAACGTTGTAGAAGATGCGAACGAATGCATGTAAAATATATTGATAAAATAAGAAAGTTACATTAAAAATGATTGTAGATGTTAAAAAGAACGTAAAAGTTTCCATGGTAACATCATTCTTTATATTTGTAGATATAAAATTATTCATTTACTCTTAGGTAAAGAATAGAAAATAATCTACAGCATCCACTTTTTCTTCCATTTATCAATATTGAAAACATGAAATTAAAACTATAATATAAAATATACAACTGAATTGACATTTAAAACTATAAAAATCAAATCTGTATCGATCTTTAAAACATTTACAGCATCATAATAAAAGATAGATTATGCAATCGAAGTAAGATCCATGTTTAAAGAGCTTAATCAGAATCTTAATATTTAAGCATTGCTAGGTTCTCTGCTTCTTGAATCACTTTAACCAAGTTTAAACCAAGCATTTAGAACAGAATCAAGGAATTATTTTAATCAGGAAAGTCACATCCTATTTTAGAAGGCATCTTTTAAGATAGCATGTTATCTTTATGCATGTATACATTAAGCATACATGCATAAAGAATATTAAAATATTATATTTAGGTAGATGTCTTTACCGTAAAAGAGAGTAAAGAAATAGACTTTATAATTCAAAATTCTTGACAGAAAAATTAAATTTATACCATTTTATATCTTACCACGCCACACAGGAAGATACAAAAGGTCGACGTACGTCGCGAAGGATGTAGATTTTTCACTCCTAACTTAGAATAATAAATATAAAAGAAAATTTAAATTTATTAAGGATATTTAATTTTCAATTTTCTTATATTAAATTTTATACAGGAAAAAAAATGATAATAAATAAATTTCTGCAATTTTGAACCCTCTTAATATTAAGCAAACAGGAAAATAAAGTAGTAAAAAAGATAGATCGATTATTGAACAAATTTGCATAGATGCAGCAACGATTTTTACAAAAATCCTGATCGAATCAAGTAAAGTTTTTAAGAAGTATAAAGGTTCTTTCCAGGTTTTTTAGTGATGCTATTATATTAAAACTGTTTGTCAGAACATTCGACTCTGGTGGTTCGTTATGTATATACACATTTGGTTGATGTATTTGCATTAGCTGTTTCGCTTACATCTAATTTAAACGTCTCTGTGGGTTTGTTGTGTCGATAGAGAGAGAGAGAGAGAGACGGAGAATTACTTCTGGATCGACGCCTCTTGAAGAGGCGAGAAACAGTTTCATAAACGATAATTCTGAAATAATTAAAGCGGAAGAGTGGGATTTTAATAAATAGTTTGAATGCATTAATCTGATTCTAAAATGCAGATTTGTAACTTAACGTTTTTATCACTTAAAAATAGATTTATTTATTTTTTTTTTATATATAGATTACGTTATAAATTATAAAATTAGGTTAAGTCGTTAGCCCATTGAAATAATCAAATATATATTTTACACAATGATTTATATATTTAGATTTTTACACTTTTAAATTGCCTAAAATCTTATGGTGTTTGGCTCTTTTAGATTGAGTTCAGGTCCTAGATCTGTATCGTCCTTTTATATACGTTTATACAGTATAACGCGAAGCACGTATTTATCACACGATACAAGATCTAGAATTCTTATCAGTATTAAATTTAACACTTCTAGAGTGTTAGATACAGTCTAGAAGCTAATTATCATTAGATTCTGAATCCTAGATTTAGTCTTATATTCTAGTTAGTACTTACTGGATTCTGAGTACTGAATTTAGCACATTTAAGAGTACATTAATACACGTCTTAAAGCCTTAAAACTGCGAGTCCTTGACAGAATTTGAGTTGCCTACGCCTAAAAAAATTCACCAACTTATTGTACAGTACACAATATAAAATAAAAAGTGATCACTTTATTTATGAATATTTAAATAAGTTTGAAAGTATTTTGCATAATAAAAATGTGATTTATAAAATAGTTATAAGCTTATTTTAATTTTGATGTAAAATGTTTGACAAGATTAAGAACAAATTTTCACTTAAGAAAATATGAAAATAAATGTAACAAAAAAAAATTGTATCTTTCTAAGCAAAAGCTTTTGTTTTTTTAAATAAATAAATAAATTTTAAAACATTTTGAAGCACAATATTGAAATTTTATATACGGAAAATGAAGTTAATGTATATTTTAATGTGTTAATAATTATTAAAATGTCAAAAATATATTATCAGGAATTTAATATTCATTGAATTATAGTTTAAAATTAGAAATTAGAAAGGATAAAAACACTTCGCAGAGGATCAGTTTACGTTTTAAGAAGAGAGAAGAAGAAAAAAAAAATTAAAATAAAGTGCATCTTCTTACATCATTTTTTAAATAGTTTTCAGTTTAAAACTTTAAAATATTTTAAAATTATAGTCGCTTTTTTTATCATTTTAATAAAAANTGTATTTATATGATTTTAACTATAAATTTCTGGTTTTTTCGCTGATTTTGTGTTGTTTTTTTTCGTCTTTTACGTATCGTGTTGTCTTGAGTTGAAACGTGCTGCATCCTAGAAAAGGTAGAAAACATGCTGCAAAAGTAGAAAACGAATAAAAAAATAAATATTTACAAATTAAAACCTAAAATTTATGAATATTTATTTTTTTAATTCGTTTTATACCTTTTCTAGAATGCAACATGTGTCTTTAATGCTTTCCTACCAAAGAAAACTCATATAAAAATTCAATCTAGTGATTTCACAACTTTAAAAATTAATAACTCAATTATATTTCACTACAAACCTTAAGAATCTATGAGTTTTGTTTTATTTTTTTATTAAATTAAAAAAAATTATACCATTAAAATTCTAGTTTAAATGATGCAATAATTTTAATATAATGGCTAGAAAGTTATGTGATATTATATATAATTTTTAAATTCAAATTATAGAAAGTATAAACGGCAATTAAGTTTAATAAATAATAATTAAATTTATGAATAACTTTACGAAGGAGAGGTTTATTTTTATTTATTTAGATCAAAGAATAAGAATATTATAGAAAAGATATGCGGAATTTTATATAGGCTACTACAAGGGTAAAAATCTATAGGGTATTTATAATCTAATACAGAATAAGATATAAAATACTATAATTTAAATGTTAATAAATGTGTACACATTTAAATCTACTTCATAATTTTATTCTAATAATAAAACTGAGTAGTTAACGAATGCTAATCAGATCAAGTCGAATAATTTAATAAATAAATAAAATAAAATATATTTATTTAACGTTGATGTTTTTTTTTCCACATTATAAACAATTTACGATTAGTAAAAACATACTTTTTGCTGATTTTAAACGCTATTATAATTAATTTTAACGAAGAAAAGTGTTGAAATTTTGTCTTCATTTTGAGATCGTGCTACTACTACTACTATTTTTAATTTGTTTTTCTTTAAATAAAATATATTTTTAGTAGAAAATCTCGTTAATTATTTAAAGAGAAAACTTTAATTTAAACATCAAACTTCGACATTTTTATTTAGAGTATGGAAATTAAACGAACTTAGATAATATTAAATCGCAGTGTGAACAAGAATTCTTTTAAGAGAATAGAAATATAATGATTTCGTTCTGTTGAAAAAATATTTGTTTCCTCACTCTAATTTCAAACTTTGGTCTCGTTCTGTCCAATTTCGTGTTTGCTTTTCAGAGAAATACTCAAATACCTACATCACCGCAGGGAAGAAGAATGAAAACTATCTAAAAGAAGTCGTTTTACACGTTGCAAGTACAAAACAAATAATGGCCTTCCTATAAGTAATTATATTAAGTAGTTAATACATTGTATACTATTATTTAAGCCCTCTTTCTCTTCCTTCAATTGATGCAAGTCGTACATTATCAGCGATTTCCTGAAATAACTAAGCACACATCCTATCGTTTATAAAGCTTCCTGAATGTTGAAAGTATCCATTTGATAATGTCTTTAATGCGACAAACTACTTAACACCACGTTTAAATCGTTTATAAATCGATAATAAACCGGTTTACTCGACAGTATTTCAAGGATCAACGACGCCATTGACCCATTCAGAACCATCTCAATCTGTTAAATCATTTCAATACATTCCAACCAATAGTATTTAATTTTCAAAACATTTCTATTAACTATTTTTTATTTTATTTTATTTTTTTTATCTTGGAGTCGGTGTCAGAAGCAATATTTCCAGCCGAGCATCCTCTAAAACAAACATACACCGTACAATTAAATGCGGGTCTCAGAGTTAAAGCCGAGCTCCCTCACTCTCTCATCTTATTCGGGAATTGTTCTAAGATTCCTCGTGGGAAATCAAAACCCCGGTCTAGATACATTTTACAGACTTTAATCTGAGTTCCAAGAGACAAGAGACTCGTCTCGCGGGATGTTCTTCCAATCTGTGACAGGTCCTTTCTCCTCCTCTTCATTCCAATGTTTCCGTAACGTGTGAAGGTCCCGGATGTCCTGTGGAACTGTTATTTAACAACTGTGGTTAAAACGAGGGGGAGTGGTCGGTGGAAAGGGAATTTCAGCTTCGTTTCCGCTCACAACAGTGCAAACACTACTCATGATTTTTTCCTCCTACCTTCTTTTTTTTTTTGAC
This sequence comes from Centruroides sculpturatus, assembly GCF_000671375.1. NCBI lineage: Eukaryota > Metazoa > Arthropoda > Arachnida > Scorpiones > Buthidae > Centruroides > Centruroides sculpturatus. The sequence goes on from NW_019385410.1 coordinate 79,281, forward strand.
TAAGAAAATGTCAGAGCTCTCCCGTGGGTTCTGTGGTTGTTAGAAAACTATTTCTGCCATAGCTACTGATAGATTTAAACAATCAATGTCCATAAAGATAAGTAGATCTTTACTTCTGTTAAGAATTTATGAAAAAAGGCCTCGTAAACTGGATGATATTTTTCGTTTACGACTCAAAACACTTTAAAGATATTTCTACGTACAGAAAACTCAATGTTTTTTTAGTGAATCAAATTCAATAATTCAGTATTTATTTTTGTAAAAATAATATTTAAAAAATGTTAAATTTATTCGCTATTATTTTATTTTATTTTTTCTGCTTCTATAATTGAATTAATATATGTTTTATCGAAAAATATTTTATTCAAGTTCAGAAATCTAGTCCTAAAATATGTATTGAGGCACTTTTAAGAAGAAAGATATCGTGTATTTATATGATTTTAACTATAAATTTCTGGTTTTTTCGCTGATTTTGTGTTGTTTTTTTTCGTCTTTTACGTATCGTGTTGTCTTGAGTTGAAACGTGCTGCATCCTAGAAAAGGTAGAAAACATGCTGCAAAAGTAGAAAACGAATAAAAAAATAAATATTTACAAATTAAAACCTAAAATTTATGAATATTTATTTTTTTAATTCGTTTTATACCTTTTCTAGAATGCAACATGTGTCTTTAATGCTTTCCTACCAAAGAAAACTCATATAAAAATTCAATCTAGTGATTTCACAACTTTAAAAATTAATAACTCAATTATATTTCACTACAAACCTTAAGAATCTATGAGTTTTGTTTTATTTTTTTATTAAATTAAAAAAAATTATACCATTAAAATTCTAGTTTAAATGATGCAATAATTTTAATATAAAATTCGAGAAATCAATTTATATTAAAAATTGTTTTCATCTTTGTCTTAGTATCGGCAGTCAGGTAAAAGGGTAATCTCTAATCAGTTATCAACGAGTCACTTACAAATTCGTTACAAGGATTTTAACTCTTTACATCGCCATTACATACTATATAGAAGCAATGAAGAAGACGAGGTATTGCTGTTGCCGAAAACATCCAACTTTTCCATTAAGTAATTCCCTTTTCTCCTCCAAATTTGATCCCTCTCCAGTCCGCCATTACCACCGACTGTATGATTTATGGTTTCCTTTGTCAGAATCCGTTCCCTATTGATGCACAGTCTTGTGTTATTAATGCGAAATTTATACTGATGATGCGTTGGAGCCGTGCACCAACACTAAAGTGATGAATGCCGAAGGAAAAGCAAAGGGGGTTGGAAGAGGACGTAGCTCCTTTCACCTGCTGATTGCGTCCCAAGGTGTACAGGTGTAGAGAAAGCTTCAAGAAACAAATGGAAGTGCAGTAAGAGAAACGAGTGGGTGATAAATAGTTACGAAGATTGAAACAGATGATTGGGTGTCGACGTTGATTGAGACACTTCATTGAAGCAGATGTCTTTTTTACGCGGTCGCTNCAAACTTCGACATTTTTATTTAGAGTATGGAAATTAAACGAACTTAGATAATATTAAATCGCAGTGTGAACAAGAATTCTTTTAAGAGAATAGAAATATAATGATTTCGTTCTGTTGAAAAAATATTTGTTTCCTCACTCTAATTTCAAACTTTGGTCTCGTTCTGTCCAATTTCGTGTTTGCTTTTCAGAGAAATACTCAAATACCTACATCACCGCAGGGAAGAAGAATGAAAACTATCTAAAAGAAGTCGTTTTACACGTTGCAAGTACAAAACAAATAATGGCCTTCCAATGTATATGTTTCATTAACCAATTTTTTTCCCCCTTATTCTATTAAATCTAAACTATATTTCTATATAAAAATTTATAAACGAAATTTCTTTCTATCTTAAAAGAAATATTTCATTACTTTATAAATTTATATTTATCTAGTGTTTTATCTAGGGTGGCCCAAAAATCACTTAACCAAATAATCAGTAATTACAGCTTGCATATCTTAAAAAAAAATTGATCTTGGTTAACTTATTTTTGAGCCAATCACGTAAAAACACATCTTTAAATAGTATTTCTTATGATCTATCTGTATTTTTTGTATTGAAATATTCATATTAATTGCCTGTTAAAATAAATAATTTTAAGTTAGATCTCACTAAAGGACACTTAATATAATTCTAAATTAAACTCGAATATACTTTTATTATTAAAAATTATAAAATATATATTCGTATAGCATAGTAAAATATAGGAAGATAGAAACTTCAGGTTTATTATTAATGCATAAAATATATAAAATATGCAAATACTAAGGATTTATTTTGTAAAAAAATAACAAAATTCCTAATGTTCTTTTTTCTAGTAAATTATGCATGTTTATGTACACTTTTATATTTTTATTGTATTTTGTTATTATCAATTGTATTATTAAACGGGAAATCGATCATATTTTAATTAATTTAATTTAAAATATATGATCTCGATTTCAGTAGTACTGTACAGTAGATTATACTTTTCCTGATAACAACAGAGTCATACCGGTAATCTATCTAGCTCCGTTCTGGAGAAAATTTTTGAATTGAAATCACATGACTTCCGGTCCTTACCGGAAGTTTGTGTATAGTTAATCCAGGCCTTTAGCCCCTAAGGTTTTCATATCTGGTCTAGACTTTCATCTCGAGATAAATGAGATTAACGAATGACAGACAGGCGGACGGACGCCAATGGGAATTTATAAGTCTTCAATTTGAAAATTACAGTATAATAATTTCATTGGTATTATAATGTTGTAATCATTACAAATAAAATAATATTTATAAAAATTACACTTTTACATTAAAAATAACGTGTTATAATTTTATAAATCTACATTATTTTAGTTTAATAATTTTAAAAATTATTAAAATTCGGTCTTGTTTTTTTTTTTTTAAAGATTCCTCCGAACTGCTTGCTCTAGAAGGAACATTATTTCTATATTAAACACATCTAATAGACAATTTAAATGCATGTAGTGTCTTCTAACAAAATGACTACTAAACTTTTTAATTATTCCATTAATAATAATAATAATATTTAGAAATTTTTATTAATTTTTTTTTAAATTTGAAAATTAAAAGTAAAAAGAAATCACTTTTAAAATCAGTTTCTATTTTATTTATTTAATATATTTTTAAACAAACGAAATAAAATAATTTGGCAAAGAGAAAAAAAAATGCCGTAATCCGAGAAAAAAATTATCACTTTGTAGATAAAATCGAAGAGAAAGAGCACTTTTCTTTTCGGCTTTAGTGATGAAAGTACGCGTTAGGGTAATATTAGGGAAGGAAGAATGACTTTGCTCAATGAATTATATTTAGAAGGAAGAAAATAGACTTGTGAGATCGTGGACGAAACATTAGCCATGACAACGGACATTACTTTCAAGGCAGGAAAATTTCATTACGTGACCTCGTAACGACAGAACTTAATTATGCGGATCATGATGTCTGTCTTCTGTTGGTGGCTCTATGTTGTCTTCTACGTCTCTGCTTGAACCAACATCATAAATACATGGAAGGATAGACTATAAAGAGAAGTCTTAATGTCAGCCACATCCAGTTGGTTTTTTAGATCTTTTCTTTGAAAGTTAATGGAAAAACTAACTTAGTTTAGAAAAGATACTCCAAATCGCAAAAATTTCAAAGTTTCCTTTTACTGAAGATGATACTCCTTTCACAAGAACTTAAACACTTTTTGTTTAAGTTCTTTGTTAAATAAAGTTATCTTGTTCAATACGAAATTAGTTTATCTTTGTATAAAAAAAAATTTCATTCCATAAAGGTATTTTTAAATAAAATGAAGTATGCTCGAAGACTTTTAGAACACAACGACACACCACAAAGTTATTGTAGATTACAATTAAATTAATTTAAAAATATGATAGAGTAATGATTTATATAAAAAAAAAACGGCAAGATGTAAATTGAGAGTTTTGTTGAATTGCATAGGAAAAACAAAGAAAGTATTTGTAAAATCACTAAAAGTCACGTAATTAAAGCCGAAGAACGAAAGAAGCAGGAGGAATACTATTGAGATAGAATTCTATTATTGGTAGTTTAATGAATAATGTATGTTTATCGGATCGGTAGTAACTTAGGTGTAATCAACTGTGGCATTAATTAGTTCGAAACTTACCCAAATCTTATTTCCATTGACTTCGATCAAAGAAACTATTCTAACAACTAAAAACAGTGCGAATTTCTTCAAACTTAATCAATTTATTTTGACGTTAAGCTTAACAGACTCTACAACATTCAATAAGGGAAAAAAATAGCCATTCTTTTCTTTTATCTTTGATTCTTTATTTAAAATTGCAGAGAATAAATTTTCAAAATACTTAAATGTAGTAAACCTGATCTTATTTTCCATGTTATTTGAGATATGTTTTTGCTTGCAACAAGAAAAAGTCAAACTAGATTTCTTTTACCTCTTTTTACATATTGAAATATACATTCTTTTTCTTTTATAAATTGCTTATTTTCTCTATTACTTTGAAAATAGAACCAAAAGAAGAATTATATAAGGTAATAAAAAGTAAGAAATTAACTACTGTTTGTTGTTTGTTAAGGCCCTGTAAACAGGCAGCTATCAATATCTATTCGAGGTTAGAAGGTTCTAAATTGAATAGGAAAGACCAGAAAGCCTAATTATTTCTTCCATCTCCATATTTTCAATTAGAATTAACGTCATTACTTTGATATATTTAATGCCTTTCCTGGAATTGTTTTGTAAAAATTGATTACAACTGTCTACTTAATGAGTTAATTTACTTATTTTTTTAAAATTAATTTTTATATTAAGATAGACTAATATTTAAAAATCATTTTATAGTTTATAAATTTAAAAGAAGATTAAAATTGGGAATTTATTTGTCTTATTAGGAACTCAAATTTACGTGAAAGATTGAAAGATTTGAGGAAAAATTCTTTATTATTATTAAAAAAAAATGTTAAATAAAATGTTAAACTACTTTTTTAATATAAAATTCGAGAAATCAATTTATATTAAAAATTGTTTTCATCTTTGTCTTAGTATCGGCAGTCAGGTAAAAGGGTAATCTCTAATCAGTTATCAACGAGTCACTTACAAATTCGTTACAAGGATTTTAACTCTTTACATCGCCATTACATACTATATAGAAGCAATGAAGAAGACGAGGTATTGCTGTTGCCGAAAACATCCAACTTTTCCATTAAGTAATTCCCTTTTCTCCTCCAAATTTGATCCCTCTCCAGTCCGCCATTACCACCGACTGTATGATTTATGGTTTCCTTTGTCAGAATCCGTTCCCTATTGATGCACAGTCTTGTGTTATTAATGCGAAATTTATACTGATGATGCGTTGGAGCCGTGCACCAACACTAAAGTGATGAATGCCGAAGGAAAAGCAAAGGGGGTTGGAAGAGGACGTAGCTCCTTTCACCTGCTGATTGCGTCCCAAGGTGTACAGGTGTAGAGAAAGCTTCAAGAAACAAATGGAAGTGCAGTAAGAGAAACGAGTGGGTGATAAATAGTTACGAAGATTGAAACAGATGATTGGGTGTCGACGTTGATTGAGACACTTCATTGAAGCAGATGTCTTTTTTACGCGGTCGCTAAATCCGGCATTGGTAAAGCGAATCCATTTTACGTCATCGATGTCTTCCGCGGTTGTAAAACAACCCAATGTATACTGCTACACCCTGACGTATACTCCTATACGTCGTTTGGAACATCATCAATCAGCAGCGATGACGTATTCGGGATTTTTTTTTCCTCTTCCCCTCCTTGTCTGTCTTCCATCCCTGCGTGAGATTTAAATGGAAAAGATGAATGCGTTTAAATGACAGTGTGAACTGATAAACTACCGTTATTCATTCGACTAGTTTGACAGCTTCTGCTGTTTTTTTCCCCTTTGAAAAGTAAAGCTTTACATTAAACATGTGAAGAAATTAGCCGCAGATATTGTATATTCAAATAAGTATTATTTTCAACTTTACGAATTTAAACTCTTCTTCAATTACCCGAGTAATTTTGAATGGAAATTTTTCATCAAATATCATTTCTTTAACATTATATCTGCCAAATGCAACGAATTATGTAGAAAAGTTTTTAAAATTTATCACCCACAGAAAATTGTTTTTCCAATTGCTACCTCCATTCTATTAAAACTATTCTTCTTTAAATTCTAATTTTTCTTCTTGAAAGCATTTTTTTAAAACAAAGATCTCATTACTACAAGAACTTTATAAGAATTTAAATGATCGAATTTAGCGCCGTTTTATCCACTATTGGCCGTTTTTAAACTATATTCTAGATGGTTATATTGCGTAAAAAATAGCATAATTATGGTAATTTAACACTTTTGTTAAGATAGAAATTGTTATTTAAAACTCTAAAACAATGGTTTTCAACGAGTGAATCATTTCGCATTGATGTACCACGAACTTCTCATATGTGTGCCATAAAAATTTCAAAACAAAAACGTAATTTTAAATGTTAATCATTTCTCTAATTTTTAATATTATTTCTGTGCTTTTTATGTAAAAATGCAAATGTCTAACTGATGATTTATCTTATGTAAGAACATCTTTGATCTGATACTGGAGCATCGGAATGCCACCAAAAATTGTAGGACCAATTAATGGCGTATTTAGAGAGAAGAGCAAAGGGAACATTTACTTCCTTTAAATCTTAGAATTTTAGATCAATTTACAAAATATTACTCACATATCTATTCCTGATGCCCCTGTAAATACATCTGGATATATTCAGGGCCTCATTAATGCATAGGCATACCCGATCATGATCTTCTTAGGAGCTTCATAATGTTTTTGTTCTGTAATTACATAATGCTTCTAAAAATTGGATAGGGACCTCAAATGTGCTTAAAAAGACCCTGGATACGCCTCTAATGCCACTAAACGAACCCTGAAGGGTCGTTCTAAAGTACAAACAAATTCCTCTTATTCATTAACAAATAAAATTCGAAATCAAATCTACAAATACGAAAATATGACTTGAAATGAAAATTTTTTCGTGGTATTTTTAAATAATTTATTATTAAAGTTAGTTAGTTAATCAACTAATGGAATTTAATTTTATCATAATTGGGTTGGGCTAAATAATATAATAGATACATTTCTACTTTCAGTTTTATAATAGTCTGTAATTTTTATAAATATTTAAAGGACTTAAGCTAAACACTCAATAAATTAATAATTATTTTATACCAAATTTACTTATTGTAGTTATGTAAATGCTTTGGCTGTAAATATTTAAGTTTAAATATATATTTATACACTTTTAAAATTTTTAAACAGCTCTGACTTTTAATATACTTTATAAATTTATAAATTTTTATTGTTAATTTTAAATTAAGTAAATTAATTTTTGAGATAAATTATACATATCATGGTCCAAAAGAAAGTTATTTTAAGAGCTGTTAAAAAAACCGGTTTTGGTTAACTGATTTTTGAGCCACACTGTAAATAACACTTGAGCCTTTTCCCTCTGTCAAATAATAATAAAATTAAAAGTTTAAAGTCTTAAACTACATCTTTATAGAATAAATAGTAAACGATCACGGTTTTCGGCTTAAGTTTTAAGCCATTATACAAATATATTTTTTAAATGAGTTAAAATTATATTCAATGATGGAATAATGACCTCATATTGAATTTCAGAATACTAAATCTTTTTCAAGGAGCCCAAATGAAGGAGATTCTTTAAGCTCCAGAAGGAAATTCATATTTCCAAAGTTAAATATATAATCAGGGCCTGATATTAGACTTATTATTCTATGTTATAATATATTAAAAGTTCGACTTCTTTATGAAATATTTAATTAATGGTTAAAATTGATGTTTAAAATTTGATTATCTTACTTTTATTCTCTGAAAAAAATAAAATGAAAATGAAAAACTTGTTTTTCATTTGAACAGATATGAAATTACATTGAAAATTACAGGAAAATAATATGTTTTTTTTTTTCGATTTGAAGCTCTATTTAACAAGAAGAGTTTGAAATTTCATATCATTTCAAACATTAAATAAAATAATAAAGTTTATTTTATTAATATATGTCTACTACGACACAGAACACGTAGGGTAGTTAAAATTAAGTTAGATATTGATTTAAGCATTAAAAAATCCTATCATTGCTACACCCTGACGTATACTCCTATACGTCGTTTGGAACATCATCAATCAGCAGCGATGACGTATTCGGGATTTTTTTTTCCCTTTCCCCTCCTNCATTTAATGATTTATAAAAGTAATCGTCTTATAAGTTAAATAATAAGTTGAAAAACGTTTAAAATTAATAAAATTAGTAACGATTATATTATATTTTTATTTTATTTTGATACATGTTATATATTAATTAATATATTAAGAAGGGTGGAGTACAAGAAATGGTCTCATACGATTCTTTCTTGTACACCAAACTTCTTAATTTATAATCTTTTCTTAATATAATCTATAATATAATATTTGATGTTCTTATGATCAATCAAAGTTTTTGTTTGATTAATTTAAAATATAATTTTTATACTTTTTTTTTTGTCCTTTTGTTTAAGATTATATTCTTTAACTGTTAAGTTTACAATGTCACTTGTCGGACGAGTATTTTTCTCATTAACAAATTATGGGAGTTGTCGCTTGACATAAAACTATACAAAAAATAAAAATAGAGATTATAATTATACAGAGAATCTTTCGAGAACTCTGAAAAAATGCGAAATAAAAAAGTGTCTGGGGAAATTTAACGATGACCACTTGAGAATTTGGTTAGTTCATCGATAATTTTTTGAGATTTCCGCTTTCTGAACTGCTTTATTAAACCTTTTTCCATTAAAATTTTTAGGATTTCTGTCTTCTGTATTTAGTAATTGACGGTTTGTATTATCATATCAACTTTCTTTCTTCTAACACATTCCAAAATTATATAGGTTTACTCATTGTACTTTTGGATTGTTTCAGAAGCTCGTTCTTACTTCAATAACTTATTAAAAAAATGAAAATTTAAAGTTAAATATGTCTATACATTAAATAGATTATATTAATTTGTAATAATCATTTAGATACTCAATTATTTTTTTAGTGATCATGCAAACATTAACCTTGCCACTACTAAAATAGGGGATAAAACAATTACAAAAGAAACTTATAAACTTGTAATACGAGATAAATTATTCATAAAATGAATCTCATTTTAAATTTATGAGCGAAAATTGTCGAGAAATGATGTTTTTTTCCCTTCGAAAATGAGAATAATTTTTCGTGAAATTATACATAAAGCAAAATACTTTCTGTCACTGTTCAGAGCTAAAATATTTTATAATATTGTTATTATTTACAATCCTTTTTAGCAAGATACGAGTAATACGAAACAAGATTGCAATTATTATTCTAAACGAGGGTTAAATTGAATGGGAAAGTAAATTTTATAGCTAGTCATCATAAGCACTGTCATTACGCTTCCTGCCGTATTAAAAATAAACAATCATTTCTCAAAAATTTTCATTTATAAATTTGAAATGAATTCTGTTTTATCGATAATTTATCTTACTTTACAATTTAATCATTTGAATTTTTCTCTAGTTTCAATAGTTAAACAGTTAGAGGTTACTTGATAATCAAAACTTTACAAAGTTACTGTAATTTTGCTCAAAAACGAGTGACTTTTTTTACTGAATTTGGCATCATACAAAGAGAATAAAGACACATATTTATTATTAAATTTTCAAAAATTGACTAAAATGTCACTTTGCATCTCTATTATAAACTATACAATTCCTGTACCTGTACCCAATGTGTTTTTGAGACCTTATAAATATAGAGCCTCAAAAGTCACTAGGAGTTTACTTGAGGACTCTTAGTGGCTTTAAGAGTCTCCTTAAATCCTCTTAAGGAGTTACTAGACTTAAAAAACATTTTGGATGGGAGAAATAACCTTTTTAAAATATAATTACACAACCTATATACTCCAATTTCTCTTTACATTCTATATTTATGATGATTGTATTATTGATTTTATATTAAATAAAAGAGGAAAAATAATAAAATTTATGCTATTCCTACTCAATAATTATAAAAAATAATTTATCATCATTAAATCAGCTATCAGAACTATCAGGATTTCATTATAATCAATCAATAGATCCATAAATAGATGTATATATTATACAATTAATGTACTGTACAATATACCGAATAATCAACTTCAAGTAAATTTTCATAAATGTTTGCTTCTGCAACAAATTGTTTTAATAAATAAATGGATAATATTTTTATATGGCTATGATATTTTAATGAAAGGCATGAAAGAGGATTAAGTTCGGTGATATATTTGTTAAAATAGTTTACATTTTTACATCAAATTGACGTCATTCTTACATTTTTGTTTCGAAAAAATGTAATAGTGACGTCAATTTGACGTAAAAGTGTACACAATTACGACTAAACGATTTTGTTTCATTTATATATACTTGTAAATTATTAAATTTTACATTTTTGGAATTATTTACTTGCCACTTATATTTGTTAAGATTTCCTTTAAATTTTAAAATTATTTACCCACTCAACGCTACAGCATCGTTTCGTCCAGAAAGTGTATACTTTTACGTCAATTTGACGTCATTTTTTAAACTTGTTCGTTGTAAAATTGAAGATATGACGTTAAATTGACGTTAAAGTCTACACTCTGGACGAAACGAACAGGGCTATAAGTTAAAGTGATGAACAATTTTTCTAACTTAATTATTTTTTAATATATCTTTTCACTTTGCCTTGCTACAATTGAAAACTCGAGAAAAGTATTTAATATTTATGGTTCATGCAGGGCCTGAGAGAAGTGAGATAGGATCCGGAACATTCAAAAATGTGGGGTCCCGATCTATTTTCGTAAACCATTAAAAAATCAATATTATTTATATTGAATAAAATCAATATAAAAAAGTTTAAATTTATATCACTTTCATATCATTCTTTTTACACAAAAGATTAAATTTGGGGGGTTTTCTTGTATTCTTAACGTGGACCAAATGGTTCTATTGTATCTAATACGGGAATTATATTATTTCTATCGTTATATAATTATTTTTACTTGCTGAAATTTATATATATTGATGTCAAATTCACATTTTATCCATTCTCAAATACCATAAGACACCATAGTATGGTCACTGAGTTAACATTTACACTTTTCTTAGCCTTTATAAAATTCATATTAATATTGTTATTACGAATAATCTAATATATTGTTTAAGTAAAGTAATTTTTTAAAATATAGACAATTAAATTTATAATTTGTTCCATAATAATTTACTTATTAACTCTTTCTAAAGCTCAGATAGAGGACCAAACTGAGCTCGTTGGGCTAGGTTTTGGATAAAAAAAATCCCTAAATTTTAGTCTTTTACGTAAAAAATAATATGAAAATAATTGAGAAAAGTTTACTTGGACATCATTTCACCTCTCTCTGGTTTTGTTCCCTTCAATTTCATGAAGGAAATAGGGCTAGAGAAGAGCAAGCCAATGTCTAGTCGCAGAGACCAGAATAAATTGAAATTAAATTACAAAATATAATTTTAGATAGTTTGATGTATAAATTTATCATATTTTAATAGAACTTTTTCGAAATTATTGCAAAATATACACCAGAAAACATAATTAATAAAAATAAATAATAATTTTAATATCTGTTCTTAATAATGTTCTAGGCTAAAATACCAAAATAAAACTTTAAATTTCGATACTTAAATACATTCAGAAGGTAACACAAATCCAATTAACTGGTATATAAATATTTTAAGATTATTTTAGAACAATTAAAACCGAATAGAGATTAGCCGCATTTTAAATATTTTTAAAAATATATATCGGTTACCTGACTTTTGATCCACCCCCTATTTATCTTTCACGTTCAACAAAATAACATAAGCTGAATAATTAGTAACTTTAATTATAATTATAAGAATATTTTATACTGAATCAATTAAGATCCATTTCTATTTAATACAGCATATTTATAGCCTATAAGTTTTATTCTTAAAAAGAAAAAAAAATATTTAAAAATTTTAATAAAAAAGAGATATTATATTAAAATAATAAATAGTTTTAAACGTAAATTATATTTTTTGAAGTTAACTTAATAGATTTCAATAGAGATTTTTACAGCAAGATTTTAATCTCTTGTACATGTTCGCATTTATTAGTTAAGATGATTATATAGTTTAAATTTGTAGAAATTATCCCTTAATAACGTTTAAAAGAAAAGATTACCTTAGACATTCTACTGCTTAATTGACGTCATTAGAATTTAGTTGCTAATGAGGATTTTGCGTAAATCCAGATTTTGTCTCGGGGTTTCCATTAAAGTGTCACACTTTGACATCTCTACTACTTTGCTAATAAACATCATCTGAAGATAAATTTTATGTTTCAACTAGACACTAAGCTTAGAAGCTTTCGTTTATTCATTTTCTGAAGATTTAGAATTTAAATTAAAAAAAATAATAACTTATAGGAAATATTAAATTAATTATAAATTAATTTAATCTTCAGTTATCTATTGAATAAAGATGGGTTTATGAGTTTGAACTATAATTCAATTTGGCTTTAACTGAATTTACTGTAGTTTTAATGTTAATATGTTACAGACTTTATTATTATTATTATTATTTGTTATTTAATAATCAATTTTTTAATTTAGTTTTTAATAATAGAAATTGTAAATTTTAATAATTTTTTTGGTATGTGTGCACTTTTAATCGTATGATTTTAGCGTAGAAAATAGTTGTAAATTGTTTGTTATGAGAAAATTAAGAAAAAGTCTTTGCAGAAATCAAGCGTAACCTTGCAAAACTTTGTCACTATTGCATCACTGGAATCATTTCACTTACACTAGTTTTTCCAAAGATAACGTAAAAACGTCGAATATCTTCTGGAATTAAGCAATAAAGCTTCGTTTTCCTCCCCTACTAAAGCAGCTAAAGAACTGCAATTACTAACCCACACAAAGATTTATTAGTCTTTTCTCTTCTGCAGAGTCCAGTGCCATAAATAGTGAGATTCCTGGCTTGGCCTGTCACATTGTTTCTCTATTGTGTGTTTAATTTCACATGACCAGACGTCTACAACCAATCTATCACCGTACGGGGGTTGATGGGTTAACTGTCTCTTCAGCGATTATCCGGGAAGGTAGATTCACAGTCGGATTTTAGGAGGCAGAGCACAGTTACCATGACGACAAGCGTAATTAGGAAGTTCTAATTTCCAAGGGGAACGGAAATTGTAACGCCCTTCCTTCCTTGTTCTAGGTGATGGTGACGAGCGGGATTTTTTTCTTATTCACTGTCCCCAGAGTGGCTGGTGTCTGGCTCCGTGCTGACGGATCCCCTTGTTTGTCACAGTCCTCCTGTGACAGCAATAGTACGTCATGCCATGTAGATATATGTTTTGATAGCGAGGTAGTAATTAGATAGTTCTGGTCACGCTCCTACCAATTTCACAGTCACGTTGCAGAGGTGTAACTGTGATCATTTTGGGACCGTCTTAACTTCTGCGTTAGGAGCATACATAACGATAAGTCAGGCGCCATTCGATTTAATCTTGGTCTGATATGCGTTCAGCTTAATCCTGGCGACGGTAAGGCGTCGAAATACCCAACCATTCCAAACCCAGTCAAGATATATCTTTGAACTGTGAAATTGGAAACGTACTACCGAACTTTCGATTTTCTTATATGTTCTTTCGATGTTGTTTGATGCATTAATCATATATGTTTGCTCTTTTTTTTATTGGTTTTGGGTGGTCTCGATTCCTCATACAATTGCGGTTGATATTTAAAATTAATCAAGAAATTAATTCCCTTCTACAATTCCCAGCAACATCGCGATAAAACAATTTCACTAAACAAAAACACGTTCGATTAATTAATTCTCCTCAATATTTACATGTAAACCTTCGAGTTTACGGATGATTTTTTAAATCTATTAAAATTTTTAATATATAATTTCAGTTTAAATATATTTTTCCTACTAATTAACATATAAAATATTTCATTATATACTTTATTATTTCAAATTTAACATCCATTCTCCCACGTTTCCGAATTTAAAGTCGTGATTCGACTTACCATTCTCCATTCTTCAATACTCGTTATATAACGAAATTTTTACTGTTTACTTTACATTTTTCTTTAATTATACTTTATTAACATTTAAATTATTTAAAACTACATTTAATTCTAATTAACAAACAACATCCTTTCTAGAAATTCATGTTTACAAGTCAACATACGTCTTAAATTCAAAATAACGTATTATACGAAATTTATTATTTAATAAATATAAGAAAATTAATTCAATATATTTTCCTTTTACAAACTTTTACCGTTTTATAAAACACTTTTTCATTTCCATCATCATAAAAAACGTTTCATCTTCCGTTCTCTTTTTCAAAATTCCTCACAAGGATAAAGATAAAATCG
>NW_019385410.1:94566-111775 GCF_000671375.1 Centruroides sculpturatus
CTATAATTATAGAATATTTTATTTAGAATTTTGAAAAGATTGTTTTTCAATAATTCTTTACAAAATTAAATTTCGATAAGGAGCTTTATCAAATTTTAAATTTTTATAAGAATAACAAGTTTAAAATTCTATAAAGTAGCTTAAAAAAATATTTTCTATCTTCGTTTTCCTATTAGAATATCAAAGTAAAAATTATTATTTATATATTAAAATTATTCAAATTTTCAAAAAGAATATATTATAAAAGATTACTCATTCAATATAATCGATTGCCATAAATCGATTAAAATTACCAATTTAAAAATAATCGATTCTATTATTTAAAAAAAAAAATGTATCGATTTATATTTCATTTTGATTATTTTATTATTAAATAAACTTCTTAAAAAAATGAATAAATAATAAATCACTTTTAGTTAAGGATATTTTTAATGATAAAATGTTATATAAGTTTATAATAATAATAAAAGATGTAAGATGATATAATACTTAAAAAATTTTCATTTTTTTTTATAATTTATAAAATTTTATCTGTAGTTTGTTGTTGCTTTCATAGTACATTTTTATTTTTTATTTTTTTTACTTTTATTTTTTTTTATATAGTATATTATTGAAGAAGGTAGAAGACAAAATACGATCAAGTTCTTTTGTATTTGAAACCATGGTAATATCTTCCGAAGGCAATTTCGAGGACAATCTTTTTGTTTTTAGTTTCTCTTTTGTTATTTTCTGGACTCTATTTACTCACTCTACCTGTTGTGTCACCAAAACTGGACAATCGAAAGGAAAAACGTCCGATGGGCCGGATGCAGGAAGAAACAAAGCGGAAATAATGTGACCCGTGACGATTTCCCGATTTATTTTATTTGTTAAATAAAATTATGAATATAATGCGTAAAAAATAGCATTTTAAAGTAAGTTTTTATACGTTTAAACGCTTAAATTTTTTAGTTTTATTTTTCGGATTATTTTAATACCTTAAATTTACCTTTTCTTGTAAAGGATAAGAGAATCTTAACTTTTTATCTTAATTTATACTTTAAAAAAATAAATATATATATATTTTATTGTATAAAATTGATTATTTTTACAGTATTAATAATCAATTTATAAAATAATCAAGTTAAGATTATTTACAAGATATATATATATATATATACATATATATTTGTTTCGTTTTTCCTAATGTAAGTTTGTGTAGAATATCTTTAAATTCAAGAAGTCAATAAAATATGAAGACTCATAGAGCAAAATATCATTTTGATCCCCTCTTCTGTCTTCAAACATAAGAAAACCGTTAAAGTAGACCGAGACAAAATAGTTCTTTTAGTATAGGTGGTCCATTTGTAGACATCTCTATTCAGTCAACGTAAGAAGCCCCCTAGCTAAAGAGGAAGTTGAAGTAGAAGTAAGATAGGAAGAGAATCAAGACTCTGTGTCCACCTATTTCCTTCGGGTGCCATAACTCTCTCAGTCCTGCATACTGATGATCAGTCAATGGATGACCTAAAGCGCCTATACCGTATATGATGATTTGGTGAAGTCGAGGCTAAGGCCGCCATTTCGGAGTGGGCCGCAGGAGACGGTAGTAAGTTACCGGTGTTGCGGTGTGTAGTCATCTGTCATCATCTTGCCTGACGGTGTCTCTCTGTCCCTTTGGTGTCTTTTGTCAAAAGCAGAGAGACAATTGTCAGAAAGTCAGTCCTTTTCTCTTCTTTTTTCCATCCTCCTCTTCCTCCCTTCTCCCCCTTTTTTTTCTTTCAGATTCTTCTTCCCTTTCCGGACCGCGTTGTGTCCTGTCTAATTGAGTTAGCCAATCACGATCAAACTGTCCAGCATCCTTATCTGTTGTAGCGTCCATTACTTACTTGCCACAGTATCGTTTCCGGCAGGCAGTTTGGCTAAAAGATGGAAGTGACAATGATCGTAATGTAGGTGAATAACACGATGAATGAGCATTTACGCCTTGATGTGTCTGACATGGTTTTTCTCCGTTATTAACTAAAGTGTAAGTGAATGCCTCATTTATGAAAGGTTTTGTCAAACGGAGAGGTCTTAATGCAACTCCTCAACGTAGTATTTTACTTTATTTCATTAAAAGTGAAAATTACTACAGTGATTAAACTGTAAAATCACTCATTTATAAGTAATTTTAATCGATTACTTATTAAAGTTTGTATTAAAACTTTACAATTCTCTGTTCTACCTGAAAAAAAATAACTGCTAAATCAATATATTTCCCCCCTTTTTACTAAATGTAAAACGAAAAGGGTTTTAAAAGTTTATTTTTTAAATACAATTTTTGGATTTATTTGTTTTAGGGAAAGATCTTAACCACGTTCTGAATCGAAATATATACGTTAATAGGTTTTCTTCTACCGTAATTCATATTTTTTTTTTCTGTTCTAGATTATTGTAAGATAAGATTTCTTTACGTAAGAATACAAAGATTCATTCCAGAAAAGAACATCTTTAATCGAAAATTGTTAAGGATTGTTTTAAAAAACATTTTTACTTCACTTATTTCCAAAATGATGCTTGAAAGGGCACTTCACCCACATCTCAGACACTCAACAGTTGTTTTTATGTTGCAAGTACCGCCTTTAAGGAAGGATAAACTAGCCCCAATACTTTCTTTCTTCCCTTTTTTTTCCCCTTTGATTCTTCTTCTTTTTAGTGGTATTTTCGCATCCACAAATTTTCAAATATTTTCCCTATCCCCCGTTTTGTCTTCTACCTCCATTCCGAGTAAACACACTTGTGGGAAAGTAAAAACAGTCAAAGAAATATCCAACCCAACTAAAAACATATTTGAAACATTGAAGCACTAGTGGATAGGATTAACGCATTTCGAGTGCTGGTTTAACAGGCTTAGAGATATTTTTAGGACTCTTCTTTCTCTCAACATGTACTTGAGTGGGACAATAGCATTAGTTGGTCGGTTACTGCTCAGACTACGCTTACAAAAGTTCCTTTTTATTATTTTTTTATTTTTATTATTTTTTTTAAAAGAAAAGCAACGAAGAAAAGAGAAAGAAAAGGGAGTAACAGACAATACCTAGAAATGGTAAGAGCTAAATGCGTTATTTTATATTTTTGATACACAGTATGAAAATGTTTACTAAGATAAGAGTGTTTGCAGTTATGTATTGTAAATGTTATTCACAAAAGGAATTTTTATTTGGTTTCCTTTATTTATTATTTTTTAACAGCATTTTTATATGTTCTTATTTGTTCTACTCTTGATTTTTATGCTAAAGATACTAGCGAAGATATTAAACGTGAAATAAAAGTTTATTTAATTTCATAGAAGAATAAAGTGTTATTTTTTCATAAAAATAAAACTACTAATTGTAATAATAATAAATATTTTAAAGAGTATTTTCGAAGTAAT
The DNA here is from genome assembly GCF_000671375.1 of Centruroides sculpturatus. Lineage (NCBI taxonomy): Eukaryota > Metazoa > Arthropoda > Arachnida > Scorpiones > Buthidae > Centruroides > Centruroides sculpturatus. The sequence continues at coordinate 97,961 of NW_019385410.1, forward strand.
TGATTCTGGAAATTGTAACGAATTTTTTTTTATTTATTAAAGTAGCAATTTTTATAAATTTCATGTATAAATAAGTATTAATTATATAAGTAGAAAAACACATTTAATTAATTTATTTAAATTTGTAGTTTTTAATTAAAAATCCGTATAAAAACAGATGAAAATTGTTTAAAAATAGGTGAAAAATTAATTTTTTAAAGCTAAGTTTATATAACATTTCAAACATATCATATATTTAATTTGTTATAAAATTCGCGCCTATTCATTAACACTGTCTCTTCAATTTCTCTAGTTTAATGAGTGAAACAACTCTTATACGGAGTACATTATATCAAATATTTCTAGAAAAATACATCTAAATGTGAAATATAGTGATTTTTCTCATCTCTTACAGTCAGAAAAGAATTCGCTGTTGTAATTATAAAAACGATGTCACCATAGTAACAGCAAATCCTTCGTTAAGAGGTTTTTGTATCTCCCCGACATCATACGGTGATGATGAACAGACTCCAATGATATCATGTAGAAATACTCACACTAACAAACCTTTTTCAATCGTCAATAACTCTCTGATTACATATTTTCGTAAGATATAAAGGACTAGATGAATTGTTCTCGTTAAAACTTGTCTTTAGTCGTTTCATTTGTCCTTTCTTTGAATCAGTTTTTTTTTTCTTTCTAGTGATTTAAATGATCTTAATGGTTTACAACAGTTTTATACAGATTTTTTTCTTAAATTTTAATAATAATTTTCTAAAGAAATTTTATCAAGATGTACGAATTTTANCTTTTTAAAGATTTAGTTGAACTTTTTCCAATGAGAAAGATCTAATTCATCATCTGCCTAAGTTAAACAGATAAAGAGATTCTTTTGAAAAGCTTTCTAAACCAATTTTGAGACGTTAAAATCACGTTTCTGCTATTATTCGTATAACATAAAAGCAGATCTTAAGGATAGAAAAGTAGTATTTAAAGAGTAAACGCGATAAAAACCTTTGGCACAGTGTACTGTACAAGAGTGTAACTTTTAATGAAGGTTTATCGTGTTTATCTCTTAACAATCATTTTTTTTTTAATCTTGCCAATATTGTTTGATCAAAAAGAAAGGCAGAGAGAATCTTTCATATCTGTTATTTCTTTTAATCTAAAGAGAAAATAGATTATGGCTTTTCTATTAATAAAAAAGAAATTCGATTTTTATTAAACAAAACGTTAATTTTTTCAGATCTTCCCGAAAGATGAACAGAATGAACTGATGATTGAATACGCATTATTTATTTTAACACATTAAATTAGTTCATAATTTAAAATTGTTCATTATTTTCAGAAGTTTTCTGGTTAAAAAGTTCATCACTAGTAGTGCAATTATATGTAAAATAAACCTTTATATGCAAACAATAATAATTAATTGATGTAAAGTAAACACGTAAGACTGTTGAAAATTGTCCTTTTTTCAGTCTTGTCAAACAATAAACATACAAAAGAATACAAAATAAATTTTTCTATTGTTACAAACGTTTGTACTTGTGGATGAATCTTATAAAATAAACTGTTATAAAGTTTTCAGCCTTTATAAACATAATAACAGAAATGAGAAACTAAACAGGCGTAAATTAAAAAACAAATATTACTCTTCTAAATGATAATTAAATTGTTATTACTTTTTATTTTACAATTTTATATAAATAAAACGAATTAAAAGAGACGAATTAATATTCATCTTTTAGTATATTATACGAATGTAAAAATTTTACAGCCTTTCACATTACAGATAGATGTTGACAAATGATAATAACAGCCATTGGCAAGAGTAAAACATTCGGAATTTTTAGAAACCCAGCGAAAAAGAAACAAAGAAAAGGAAATAAGCCATTTCCTGACTTTGTGTACGTTCAGGAGACAGAAACTTAAGACAAATCGACATCTTGGGAAGTTGGATCGTGTGTCGCGACCCGGTCAACGTTTAATCTCGACGCACTGTTGCCAGCTATCGGGGCCCTCCGGGTGTTGTCGGGGCCAATAGGATTTGTGTCGTGGAAACACGAGGCTAAGGGATCAAGTCGGGAGTTATTGCGTTTGAAACGTGATCCAGAATGATACCAAATAGGTATCATGCATTGAATTGGGACAGTATTTCTTTTTCTTTCTATCTCCTCGTTTCTTTTAAACTTTAAATTTCTCTACAATATATATAGATATATATAATCCTTTAGGTATTTCTGTTTTCTTTGCCTTTTTTTTTTCTTTTTTTTTTTCCTTTAGAAATATAGCGATAGAAGCGAATGGTTTCAACAGGTAGTTAAACAGAAATTATTGCTGTGAAGCGTGTAACTAAACGACTTTATTACAATTCCTGTAAATAAAATTGCACTTTAAAAAATAAATTATCTTAAGAAAATTAAAAAAAGCTTTCTGTAAATTCCTAATGCAAAGTTTTTAATTTTCTTAAATAGGCACGTAAGATAATTTAATTTACCTTTAAAATATTAAATTTAGATACATTTCTAAGGGAAATAAATCCACCTTTTAAAAATATCTAAAATATATATTTAGATAAAAACCTACGATAGATAAATTTTCACTTCTATTTAAATGATTTATAATCGAGATAATAAAATATTTTAAGATTTTTATCGTATATTTGCTTAGAATATCGAAATTTCCAACGTTAATGATAATTAACTGGCATCGTAATAAAAAAAATTAAATAATTCATAAATTTATATGTTTATAATATAAATTTATAGATAATTATCGAGTTTATAAGTTAAAAAATATATTAAAAACATTTTAAAAAGTTTAATAAATGGGAATATTAAATGATAATGAGATGAAAGTTGCGTATGTTTAATCAAATCTTATGCATTATCAACGTAGGAAACTTTATCAGAAATTTTTGTAATTTTTGAAGATTAAGTAAAAAGAATTTTCTACATTAAAATATTTCATTAAAAAATATGTAAAAATAAAAAAAAATCATATCTAAAAGGGATTAAATATTAATTAATTTGTGTCATAAAGAGAAACAAATAAGATTAATTAATTAATTAATTAATTATCCAATTTGATTTTTTAAATGGATTTTTTTTTATATTTTTATATAAAAAACATTTATTAAATAATATAATCTTACAAGATTTCAAAATTCTTCTTGTAAATTTACAGAAAAACATGTAATAAATGCATGAATTATTTTATTCATAAGCTAAACAATGTATATATATTAGAAAATTGGATAAATAAATATTTAAAAATATATATTTTGAGAAGGGAGAAAAACATATTAAATTTTAAAAATAACGGAATTTTATTTTTATTTAAAAAAATGTATATATAAATTTGTTATTTTTTTAAAATAATTTTTTCTATTTTTTTTTTTTTACAAATAATCAACTATTTAACTATATTATTTGAATTTTTAACGCAAATAAACAAATAAAATAATTTTTTTCTTGTATATAAAACAATAAATTTGTAAGAAATAAGCTGTATTTAGCATTAGAAATTACTATTTTAACAAAAAAGAATTTATATTATTCATTTACAGTACTTAATAATTTATAATTCATAGAATAATTATTGTTATATTTTTTAAAAATATATAAATTATATTTATCATAAATAACTTATTATTTTATTTATATTTTGGTTACATTTTTAAATATTTAATGTTTACATTTAATTCTTAACATTGCTAAATCTTTAATTTTTTTTATATATAAGTTAATTGCCTGAGATGTAAATTTTATAGGAGACTAAATGAAACATGATTATAGTTTCTTTAATTCTTATATTCTTTATATCAACTAAGAGAGATTAAAAGTTAATCTTAAGTTTAGGATCTACATTCACGTGACGTACAGATAAATTGGGATTTAGAGAAAATTGATAAAACGTCCAGCATGTTGCTAAGTTAAGAGAACACTGTAAACAATCAACTGTTTCAGCCACAATAGCTAGATAAACACACAAACTGACTGTGAAAATGCAATGGAACTTGTGTAACCTGATTGAATTACTATATATACAATGGTTTTCTATGTTTAAAATTAATAAATTATAATAAAACAATTATTTTCCTACATACATTTGCATAAATTTTTTAAAAATAGTTTTATTTATATTAAAATAAAATAAATAAATAATGAAGAAATTTAATAAGATAAAAACTATTTTACCAATATAAAAAAACAAGGAAATATATTAATTTTAAAGATAATTTGTATTTTTATTTATTTATGTTTTATAATTTTAGAATCGAATGCAACCCTCATTTCAACATATTTCTTTGGAATCAGATTTCCAATTATATTCTAAAGTTTTTGCTTACATAAAAAATATAAGCCTTACTTTATATAAAACTATATATTTTTCTCTATTTTTTTATCTTATATTTCTCATTGTTATAAGGTTTTATAACGTTGTTTTGAAAGAAAATTTATTTATTTTTTCCTATATAAAAATTTGTTTTGTTTATAATAATGTAATACACACACACACACAAGCACATACTCAAAAATTTTCCTATCTTATTTTACAAACAATTACTATACTTGAAATATTTTTATATATAGAAACTTTACATTTTATATTTCTTAATAATTTACTTAGTTTCAAGATTTTTAGTTTTATTTATTTTCAAAAAAGTCATGTAACTTATCAACATATTTCATCACGTATAAAATATTTTTGTTGATTTTTTTTTTTTGCAATTTTTGGAACTGGATAAACTTATTGGAGAGAGAAAATTTGTAAAATTTTCTTATAAAATATTAAAATATCAAATTAAAATCTCGTAAAAATCTTTATGAAAAAATTATAAGATGACTTTCCACTTATAAAAAGTTTTATTTTTTTTAATCAGTCTGGGAGTGTGTAGATTTTATTTACAGATTAACTTATATTTTATGGATTTAAGAAAAAATAATATATTACTTAACTGTTATAATATAATAAATAAACTTCTCTACGTATATATATATGAGTATATACAAATTCTTTAGCTATAAATTAAACATTCAGTCAACTTCACAAAATGTAATTTGCTAAAAACAACCTTTACTTAAATCTATTGCTTACTTAAAGTAATGAANTAAAATCCGATGTTAACGGATTGGACGTCCACAGTGTTCGACCACCCAGATCATGACCCCGTTTTGCTAACTACCAGTAGATGCCTTTTTTTTTTTCTTTTTTTTTTTCCTTTAGAAATATAGCGATAGAAGCGAATGGTTTCAACAGGTAGTTAAACAGAAATTATTGCTGTGAAGCGTGTAACTAAACGACTTTATTACAATTCCTGTAAATAAAATTGCACTTTAATCTAATAAATTATCTTAAGAAAATTAAAATATACTAAATTAATACATTATAATAATTTTTTAATCAAATTAGATTTTTTAAAATTAAATATTAATTAAAAAAAAATTATAAAATAAAATTAAATAAATCGACGTTTTAAACGTAGAAAATGTAATAAAAAAATTATTGAAATTTTATAAATTAAATCAGAAAAAAAATGTTTTAACGTGTGTTATGTCGATGTTAAATAAAATCAAATTAATAATTTAAAATATTTTAATACTTTAAAAAATATATTCGAGAGATGTAAAATCTAATTTATTATTATTATTATTATATTTAAAGCAAAATATATAAAATTATTAAGTTAAAAAAAAAGTGAAAATTGGATTAAGAAAAAAGATTTTTAAATATATTCAAAAAATTTAATATTATATTTAGATTTTTAAATAATTAAAGAAATAAACAGAATTTTAATTTACATAATTTTATAGAATTAAAACAAACGAGGAAAATAAATTAATAATTGTAAACGTATGGCTTTTATATTTTACAGAAAATAAATTAGAAAAAATACATAGAGATATTTTTTTTTATTATGAATTAAAAGAAATAAAAACTTTATTGTTTTATTACAAATGAAAAAATGATAAAAATATTTTATGAAATAATCAATCAAAAATAATAAAAAGAGAATTCTTGCCTATAAAGGATAAACAGGACACATTAAAAATTCAAAATCTCTTGCCAAGATTTTGGTTTACACGTTGAATTAAATGGGACATTGCAAATATTAGAGAATAAAATCGAGGAACCATATGTTGAGTCTTATTCCCATTCAGTCATCCTAGCAATAAAACACCTGACACTTAACAGAGAAGATTCCATTACATATGCAAATAACTTCATTTGCCAAGCCTCAGGTAACGAGTATATTTAACTTGTCACGATTCTGGGTTTTGGGGAGGAGAATGATGACACACGCCTCAGAAAGCTGCAATAACTTCATTTACTTTACAGAATGTTTGTGAAATGTGTTTCGAGTCGACAAGAAGAGAAGCACCACGCGTCTATTTCCGTTTCTATTTTACAATCAAGTATAAAAAAAGGATAAGCAATTTTTACAATGTCTTAAATAAGAAATTGTGATTTTACCAGGTGATTGATATTTTCTTATTTGTTTGCATGTCTTCATCTTCTTTTTTTTTTTGTCTTTCGATAAGTTGATTAGATTTTTATTGGTTTATCTTTCTTGTTGACATGTAGATGCTGTTCTACAATATCACTTTTTCTCCATCATATATTTAATTTGTTATAAAATTCGCGCCTATTCATTAACACTGTCTCTTCAATTTCTCTAGTTTAATGAGTGAAACAACTCTTATACGGAGTACATTATATCAAATATTTCTAGAAAAATACATCTAAATGTGAAATATAGTGATTTTTCTCATCTCTTACAGTCAGAAAAGAATTCGCTGTTGTAATTATAAAAACGATGTCACCATAGTAACAGCAAATCCTTCGTTAAGAGGTTTTTGTATCTCCCCGACATCATACGGTGATGATGAACAGACTCCAATGATACCATGTAGAAATACTCACACTAACAAACCTTTTTCAATCGTCAATAACTCTCTGATTACATATTTTCGTAAGATATAAAGGACTAGATGAATTGTTCTCGTTAAAACTTGTCTTTAGTCGTTTCATTTGTCCTTTCTTTGAATCAGTTTTTTTTTTCTTTCTAGTGATTTAAATGATCTTAATGGTTTACAACAGTTTTATACAGATTTTTTTCTTAAATTTTAATAATAATTTTCTAAAGAAATTTTATCAAGATGTACGAATTTTATAAAGAAAAGTCGAAGAAACGTTGTAAAGAACAGAGGACAAACAATATAGTTTCCTTAATAAAGAAAAATAATATTAAAAAAAATTATTTAATTTTATTCATTGCATTTGATTTTCAAGTTTATTTATAAACTTTAGATATTGTTAAATTTTACAAAGATTTATTGAAATTAAGTAAAAGTTTCGGCTTATGTTTACGGAGATTACTTCCATTGTCTACAGTCTTGTAAATTGTGTGTGTGTTTTTTTTTTATTAGCCTAAGTTAAAGTAGTTTTTATTATTTTTATAAGTTAAAAAAACTCAAAGAATATTTTAAAAATAAATAAAAACATTCCTTAAAAATATAATTTAATAACTTTTAAAACAAGTTTTAATTATAAATAATAAAAAAAAAGTTCATTGTATTATTACAGAAGTATGATTTTATAGACTAAAAATTTAAGTTTAAAATTATATAAATGATCTAATTTATTAACAGAATAATTAAAAAAAACAGTTTAAATTAATAATCTATTTTAAAATAAATAAATAAACTACAATATAGTATAACAATAGAAAAAAAAAAAATAGAAAGGAGACCGCTTCGACCTTTCACATTACAGATAGATGTTGACAAATGATAATAACAGCCATTGGCAAGAGTAAAACATTCGGAATTTTTAGAAACCCAGCGAAAAAGAAACAAAGAAAAGGAAATAAGCCATTTCCTGACTTTGTGTACGTTCAGGAGACAGAAACTTAAGACAAATCGACATCTTGGGAAGTTGGATCGTGTGTCGCGACCCGGTCAACGTTTAATCTCGACGCACTGTTGCCAGCTATCGGGGCCCTCCGGGTGTTGTCGGGGCCAATAGGATTTGTGTCGTGGAAACACGAGGCTAAGGGATCAAGTCGGGAGTTATTGCGTTTGAAACGTGATCCAGAATGATACCAAATAGGTATCATGCATTGAATTGGGACAGTATTTCTTTTTCTTTCTATCTCCTCGTTTCTTTTAAACTTTAAATTTCTCTACAATATATATAGATATATATAATCCTTTAGGTATTTCTGTTTTCTTTGCCTTTTTTTTTTCTTTTTTTTTTTCCTTTAGAAATATAGCGATAGAAGCGAATGGTTTCAACAGGTAGTTAAACAGAAATTATTGCTGTGAAGCGTGTAACTAAACGACTTTATTACAATTCCTGTAAATAAAATTGCACTTTAATCTAATAAATTATCTTAAGAAAATTAAAATATACTAAATTAATACATTATAATAATTTTTTAATCAAATTAGATTTTTTAAAATTAAATATTAATTAAAAAAAAATTATAAAATAAAATTAAATAAATCGACGTTTTAAACGTAGAAAATGTAATAAAAAAATTATTGAAATTTTATAAATTAAATCAGAAAAAAAATGTTTTAACGTGTGTTATGTCGATGTTAAATAAAATCAAATTAATAATTTAAAATATTTTAATACTTTAAAAAATATATTCGAGAGATGTAAAATCTAATTTATTATTATTATTATTATATTTAAAGCAAAATATATAAAATTATTAAGTTAAAAAAAAAGTGAAAATTGGATTAAGAAAAAAGATTTTTAAATATATTCAAAAAATTTAATATTATATTTAGATTTTTAAATAATTAAAGAAATAAACAGAATTTTAATTTACATAATTTTATAGAATTAAAACAAACGAGNAAAATAAGAACGGATACATCTTATTTCTTCAATTTTTCAAGGAAGAAAACCAGAAAAATAAGATTTTTTCTGCTTTTCTTCCTTGAAAAATTGAACTAGAAAAAAACGACCGTATTAAAAGTCTTAAAAATTCGAATTTTAGTAATAATATTTTATGAAAGTCATCTATGAACAGTAACAAATGAAGAAAAATTGTAAGGACTTGAATGCCAAAATGCAAACTCAGCTAAACGACAAGGATGAAGAGTAAAAGAACAAGAAAATTAATATAAAGTAGTCGAAGTTTAAGAAATTAAATCCATCAAAAAGGAAAAAAAATGAAAGGATCTATATAAAGATTAAGACGGTGTAAATTCTCAATGTTTCTAGACGTGCGATCTTCTATATACGAGCCTCATATTGGTTAATTTGATTTAGAATCACATCAATTTAATAACTGTCTACCATGTGCTGACGTTCGCACGCTTAACAAAAGACGGATTAAGGAATAAACTAGAGGCTTTAACGATGATAATACATTAAACAATTAGATTATTTGCACTTTTAAATACCTTAAAATAATTATCACACAGGAACAAATAGAACAGTAACACTCAATCAAATAATTTCCACGTCTTCAGTCTTTAATCCTTGCCGTCTTTGCTCTTTACTTCTCTTGGATATTTAAGTTGACAGAGCATTAACAGGTCATGTTTTAAGATGCAAGAAGAAGAGCTGAATGTAAAATAAAGTGTTTTTGACATTCAAAAATTACGTAAAACTTCATCTTTAAACTAGAATTTGAACATTGAAAATGTATTGAATGTAGAAGCAGAAATTTTAGACCCACCTTGAAAACTTTTAACTATTGCAATAAAAATACTTTATATATATAAAATCCCTTTCTATAATAGTAAATGATTATTATTATTTTTTTAAAAATTAATAATAATGAGTAAATATAAAAACGGATATATTATGAAAAGAAAACAATAAAAATGTTTCACTTTAATGAGTTGTAAACATCCCTAGATAAAGTAGGGATATTTTAATGTATTATAGGATAAATACGATGCTTTAATAAAATTTACAGCATAGATTAATGTTATTTATAAAATATACAGCTTATTTTATAAATATTTTCTTTTTATAAAGAAACGATTCTGTTGCATTTGAAAAAAGCACGAATCAGTTTTATCCATTGATGATTTCTTTCACATAGGCCTATTACTCTCATTGCTACATATTTAAGATCCATTCCACTTTTTAAAATGATTTCTAAGAAAAAGTTTGGATAATAAGCTACAAAAGTGATCAAAAATTGTTCTGAATTGAATAAGAATTTCTAATTTGAGATACATTCAATTCAGATTTTAAATTCAAAAACAAGAGGAAAGAGTATCTTAAATTGAAAGAAATTTGGTAATTGTAAATTATGGTAAGTTTTTTTGAATGTTTTATACTTTATCTCAGCTTTAACAATATTTCTAAATAATAGACTTTAAGAATTAAAAAAATAATTTTTTTTAAAGAAAATAAGCTAGAAAAAACCGAATTATGATATTCCATATCATAAAATTCTTACTTCTTTATGAAACTAAACTTTTATAAAACTCACTATCATTCTTACTTTAATCTTATATATAAAATATTTGATAAAATTTCAGATATTAATATTAAGGATGAAGAATTAAAGATCAAGAAAGCAAAATTTATGAATAGAATAATTAATCAGATTTAAAGCGAATTTAGCGCAAAAAATCAAAAAGAAAAGAATTGAAGGAATCAGAATGACAAAGTAAGACATTTTTTAATGAAATTCTTATTTTATTATCATTTTTTTTTAATTCGAAANCAATCTTTTATAAAATAGGCCTATACGAAGGTAATTTAAGACATAGACAATTTAGGCTTTTGTAATAGGGCCTCGCGCTTTTAGGGCCTCGGATATACACAGATATATATTTGTCTCGATTCATTACTCCGAATCCATTCTTAGTTAGGATCCTAAACATTGTACAGTCGTGTAATAAGGCTTTAACTTTATGTAGAAGGGGCTTTGCACAACCAAAAACCGCCTACTTCATTTATAAAATGAATTATTTAGATTTTCAGAATCGCCAAGTAGTAAAAGATTAAAATTTTGGAGAGCTTTAATGATTCTAATTGTTGACAAATGCATCGAAATGAATTGATAGCACTGAAAAATTGTTATAATTAAACTTCGATTTGCTTTATCTATCTAAATATTTATGTTTCAAACACATATTACACATATATTATATTCTATTCATAAAATTTTTCTGTTAAAATGTAAAATTTATAACTCATTTATAGTTTACCTACGTGACAACTGATATCTGGTTGATAATTAAAACTCTTTAAAATAGTTTAATTTTTATTTAATATTTATAAAAATTAATTTATTCTTAAAAAGATTTTATTCAAAATTTTATTTATACGAATATAATAATAGACTAATAATAATTAATATTATTTATATTTTTATTTTAATACATTATTTTGAATTATGAGAATGTCATTTTTTAAAAAAATTAATTCCCAAACTTCACATTTTATCCTGTTAAAAGATATAAAAGAGTTAAAAAGTAGTTTTGCTGCAAATTACGAAAATAGAGAAAAAAAATTCTTAGATTTAATTAAATACCATTACATTTAATTATAATAATACGAAGTAAAAAGTTCAGCAAATCATCTCTTAAAACAAAGCCATTGCCGGAAGAATTTTTAAAAAAAGAAGTGGAGGAGGAGGAGGAAGAGGAAGAGGAAGAAAGCATCTACAAGAGATGAAGTCATCTACGGGATTTAACAACATAAACCAAAGGCTAAATCGAACATGTTGTCTACATAATTTTGTTTTAAGTGTTGTCCTTTGATGTAAGGCCGACTGCAATTATCAAGCATCAATAAAAGACCAAATGAGATTACCAAGCGTTTCGCTACAGGTTGTCAGCCTTTCTAAAATGCTTGGCTGACGACGGATTTTAATGGTGACGTGATGAAAATACTCATTAATTTACTTTGTCGTTTCATCTCTATAGAATTATCCTTCTGATACATTAAAGTAAAACGGTGCCAACAATTTACTCAAAATTAAAAAAAATAATAAATATTGCATAATTTAGTCCCCTGATTAAGCGATTATATAAAAAATAATAATCATAAAAATGTATGTATATATAAAGAGGTGTTGGAGTACGGATACAGAGATCGGTTTTTCTTATACAATATAGAAGATGAACTTGAAAATTGAAGCTAAAATTAGTTTTTTTTAGAATATTTGTATGTTAATATTTGATAAAATTCCAATTTCTTTCCATTGATTAGAACTTAAATACATAGAAAACCAATCAAATAACTTGTTAAAAAGTATTTCGAATCGATTATTTCAGTATAAAATCAACTAAAAAAAACTATAATTTATTATAGAAATAACTGAAAATGTTGATAAATTCAACCGATTTCATTTATAATAATAAATAATCTAATTTTTAAAATAATATTTTGATGCAATTACGAGTCCTTTAGCGAGACAATGTTGATCGTGAGATATAGAAGTTTTATATGTAGCTTAATTAGGCAGAGTTATGCAATAAAGAACGGGATGACATTTACGAGAGTTTTAAGTTAGCCCTATATATATGTTGTTATGATTGCTAATGCTGTATTAGAAGCTAAAAGGACCAAATAAATTTGAATATAACATAATTTCTTAGGAAGAACATGCATCATATCTGATGAAATACAAAAATGTTATTAATATAATAATTTCATTTTCTTTTAATGTCTATGATTTCCAACCAGTGGGTCGCGATCCTCTAGAGATGTTACGGATCGAAAGTATTTTCTGGTAAATCGAATATAGTAACAGAAGTTACTAACTCTAATTAATATAATTTTATACGTCATAAAGTCATTTAAATTATTGTATAATTCATAAGACGTTAATGTATTTTTTAATTTATTTATAAAAACCTCTGAACAACATTGACAGAAACATAAAAAAATGGCCGTCGTTCGGAAGTGGCTTTATTAATGTGTAAAAAAAAAATCATTCGGTTCTTATTAGTGAAGCAAATTGCTAGAGAAATTAGATTTATACAGAAAAATTAAACTATGTTTAATATCGTATGTTTAAATAATTCATATAAAATTATAAATTAATAAAAACAATGATATATTAAATTCTACAAAATCATAATAATATATATATTTATTTCACTAGAGAATAATTTAAACGATACACGAAATATATGAAGTAATATGTTTTAGTTCACGGTATCTACAGCCAGATGGTCGAGGTGATAAACGTATTACACTGACGCTCTGGGGAGGATTCAAGCTCTATTGCAGGCTGCAATCTCCGAAATTTTCATGAGTAACCCGAACTGGATGGATCAGGCCCTCATTCCTGACTATCTGGCCACCCTATTGGGGCCCCTGGCGTACCCATTGCGTATAGAAAGTCCCTAAAAAACTTTACACGTTATTGTTTCGACTTTTAAACGTTTAGCTATAATAGAATATTATTTACTAAATTATTTTCTACCATATTTATTAATTTGAATCTTTATAGATTCGCAGTGTTGTTCTATATTGGGCATGCTGAAAGAGGCGTTGCCATGGTGTCCATTGATTTATAATTAATTGTAGTCATTTATTAATAAGGTTTTACATATTGTTTATAAATTAATTTATCTTCTTTTCTTATAATTGTTATATCTAAATAATTAATGCTATTTTGTTTTTCTTTTTCTAATTCAAATTTAATATTTTCTTTTATTTCATTAGCTTTATTTATAATTGTTTTTTCATCTGTCTTTCTTTTATCAAATATTATAATACAATCATCAACATACCTGCTATAAAATTCTATTCCTTCTATATTTCTAATTTGTTCATCTATTTGTATCATTGCTATTTCTGCCAGTTTTGGACCTATGCAAGTACCCATAGGTATTC
>NW_019385410.1:112259-119424 GCF_000671375.1 Centruroides sculpturatus
TATAAATATATATATATATATATTTATTTAAATATTTGTATATATTTTTAATTCGTTTTAAGATTTAAGATTAAAAAAAATTGCAATAAAAATTGCTATCTCTAAGATATAAATTGATAATTTAATACTCAATAAATTTGATAAATATTAATAAATATTTCAGTCAAATTGATATAAATTTTGAGAATAATATTTAATATTTTCTTATTAAAATTAATCATAAAGTTATATTTTATATGCTCCTAGAAACCGAAGATAAATTAAGATCAATGTATTTAGTAATCGTTTATCTATAATAAAATCTAGAAAAAATTTTGATAATACTGAAAAATTAAATTCTCTCTATATATTAATTCAAAATAAATTCAAATATAATGAAAAATATTTTAAAATTGTTTTAAAATTATATATAAAATATAATAAATTACTAATTAATATGATGAAACGGATAGGATACGTCCTTCTTGTTTGTACAATACAAAAAAGTATTTAATATTTTAAAAAATAAATAGTCTATGCATGAAATTAAAATTATTTTTAATTTTTAGTAATCGACTTATTATTTTAAACATAAAAATTGTTTAAATAATAATAAATAATTAATAGTTCTTTTACAATTCATTGTGAAGATTACAGCTTTTTGTACTTGTAATAATACCAACTCTCTGGAAACTCTGTGGAAATTATTCATCATATAATACAGCGTGTCCAACGTAAAATCTGCCTCACTCACTGGAAACGATAGAAACTTACAGAAGATGCTGTAATGATGTTCTTACGCATCTACATACCTTTGTTTACTATAATATTCAGACTGACCTTACGTAAGGTACCGATGTTGATAGATTTAAAGTTTCTAAAAATGTTTGCCTTTAATTTTCGTATAATTTTTGTGATTGGTTTCATACACTTTTCCGTTTAAATATCTTCTATAAAATTTACATCACTAATGTTTTATCATTTCAGTCGAACCGATTTAAAGTGGGACACTCTTTACTTGACTGTCCTGTGTACTGCATGGATTTACTAAACCTGCGACTAGAGCTTCAAAAACTGAATTATAACTGACCTTGTTCTATATACAATCTAACCAATAAATATAGGCCTACTTTATTAATATTATTGAACTTTATTAGAGCTATCTTCAAGAGTGAATGCACAGTTTCTTGATCTGAAACTGTGAAGATCAAGAAACGTGCATTTACTCCTGAAAATCTGTTACTAAAATCTGTCATATATCTGATAAAGCTGTTACTCGAATCTATTATTTTGTTATTCTTTGTATTCTTAATCCATATTACGTATTCTTGTGTTGTACTCACACTGGGTGGTGCACTACATCGATCATCGATCATCATCATCATCATCACAATCAAGTAAATATAGTAAACTATTTTTATTAACTAATTTAATATACTAATTTGTTATTTACCAAATTTTCTAATTAATGTTAGATATGTTTTTATTTTAAAATTCAACATGTCAAATTTGAAAGCAAAATTTTATAATAATTCATTTTTCTTTTTAAATTTTACTACAAAATTACATNTTATTACTACCTCAATTTCTGCAGTAAAATGAAAAGAATGTGCACAGGGTAAAGTATCAGTAAAGATGGATTCATCTCTCAATGGTTTATAATTCTGAGAGGCTCGAGAAAGATGATAATGAAAAAACAATGAAAAAAAATGATCTAATGACTCTTTGTTTTCATGATCTCCAAATGCTCTAGAAAAATTACTTCTATTTTGTATTGAAGTTTAAGAGGAAAGAAAGTAAAGTAGATTTAATCAAATTATTATAATGATAAGAGAGAAAGTTAGTAAAATATTTGTAGGTTTTAGTAAGTGTATGTATAGACACACACATATATATACAAATTCATATATACAAAGTGTATATCCAAACGTATGTGGAAGTACAGTACATTTTGCCGTACTCTTTAACGGCATAGACGATAGTACGTATCCTATATTTGAATAATTCATGAGGAAAAAATAAGTTGAGTCTTTTCCTTTCTCTGTGTGTCTCTAGCTGTTGACTTCATGAGATATTCATTTACTCGAATAGCGCCGTGACGATGTCCCGTAGGGATGTGTGAAGGATAGGAATCTGTTTTTTCCTTTTCTGAACGATAACTACTTCTATTGCCATGTGAAATACGGAACTAGATTGTAAGAAAAACAAGGCAGAAAACTTGAACGATTTGCTTGAATGCACAAGATCTTTACCTTAATATTATGAAGTGAGATTTGTAGATATAGGCCTATATTTGCATTAATGTCTCGCCTTTGTTTGTTTTCTCTTTAGATATATATATTTTTTTGTTTGAATATCTAATGAAATTTTAAAAGTTCTACCGCACTTTATCACTTATTTTATTCATCTATCGCTATTTAAAGTTCTCTTTACAATTAAAGTAAAAAAAAATTCAATTGAAATTATTCCAAGTTTTATTAGCAATATTTAAGTTCATAATCTGGGTAAATAATGAAATATATAAAATAATGTCTTAAATATATATATATTTCGTTGCGTAAAATATATTTTATTATAATCAGTTTATAATTTGTGAATTATTTTAATAGTTAAAGTAGGACTTGTCTATTTTTTTATATAAATTTAACGACATTTCATCTCAAAAGTCGAGAGAAGTCCAGTTATGTTTTAGTAGCTTCCAGTTTATTAAAAAAGACCCCCCAAAAATAGGTTCTAAAAATTTATATTTGAATTTTTAGCTCTTTTACATCACAATTTTGAAATTTATAGAGAATTTTCGTGGAAAAACTTCGACTGGCATAGATGGACACTCAAAATTTAGTATTTTATATAAAAAGCTCGATATAAATTAAAATTTCTTAAATGATAAATGATAAATTATAAATTAAATTATATATCTTTAACAGAAAATATTATTTTTTAATTAAAAGAGACATAAATTTAAGAAATTAAATAGATCTTACAATTCAGTAAAAAAATTACAAAAAATCTTTCATTTATCAATTTTTTTAAACAAAATTTACAAATGTTTTTATATATTTTATACCATAAAATAAAAATATATTAAACATAAATATAAAAATATAATAAAATAAGCATATTTATTAAACGATTCGAATTTTTGTTTTTATCATATTAAAAAATAAAAATGGTAACTTATAATGAATTTATTTTGTGTAATTTATCAATTATAAATTTATAAGAAAATTTATAATAGATAAATTTAATTTAATTAAAAAAGAATTAAACTCTAAATTAATTTTCGAAATAAACTTTATTTTTATGATATTTATCCCAACTTGAAGGGAATATAAATTTTAAAAACATCCTTAAAAAATCACTTTATTTATATTATAAAAGAAATAATTATTACTTCGATTTAAGAACAATAATTAAAATTATTTCATAAATTTTTAAATATTTGCTTTTTTTTAACTAATTCTAATTCATAAATTTACAAATTTAGTATATAAATCAAGCTAGAACGTTCCATAGAACTTGTTGCTCCTATGTAGATGAATCTTTAAACAATTTGGTTTAACCTCTGAGTTAATCTTAGAGCCTCCTATACTGATCTTTCAGTATTAATACGCCATTAGCTATCCTCTGAAGAAGATTGCAAATCGCTCCTCATCACCCTTTCACTGTCCATTCATCCCATCTAAGATACTCTTCAATCCTATCACCTTAGTGACAATTCTCGCTTATATATATATATATATATATATATTTATAAATATAAAATAATATAATGCAATTATCCAGAAATAAACTCGAGGTAAAAAAAATAATAATAATAATAAATTTTTTTCTTATAGAAATAAACATGTTAAATAATTCATTATCCGATTTCTTATTCAACCGATTCTGATCAAATAAAAATTAATTCTTATACTGAAATAAACGCATTAAATTTTAAAATTCCCTTAAGATTTTTTTTCTCTATTTTTATTGAAAATAAATTATTTGTATATTGAAAAAGTTAATAAAGCATTTTAAAACGGTATATTCTTTCTACACTTTAAAAAAAGAACAGAGGAAACAGGGGGGAAAAACAGGAAGATAAATTTTAAAAAATGCACTCCTCTCTACCTTTTTTTTTTCTTCACTTTCACTTGTTTTATCCTTTATTATCCTGAGAATTGATGTCAGAAAAAACTTGATACTGACAGGTGAACATGAAAATTATAATTATGTTGCCATCCAGATGTAGAAAACAAGTACTGAGTTTGTATTCACGAGGGGAAAAATTTGGTGAAATTTTAATGGTGAATCTTAGTTCTCTTCTACTTTAACAGATAGAAAAGAGACAGATGGTGAGTATAAAATAAATGATTGTTATGTGANCTACATAAACAAAATTAATACACATAAAAAAATCGTAAATATATATAAAATTATCATAAATTACTTCTATTTTGTATTGAAGTTTAAGAGGAAAGAAAGTAAAGTAGATTTAATCAAATTATTATAATGATAAGAGAGAAAGTTAGTAAAATATTTGTAGGTTTTAGTAAGTGTATGTATAGACACACACATATATATACAAATTCATATATACAAAGTGTATATCCAAACGTATGTGGAAGTACAGTACATTTTGCCGTACTCTTTAACGGCATAGACGATAGTACGTATCCTATATTTGAATAATTCATGAGGAAAAAATAAGTTGAGTCTTTTCCTTTCTCTGTGTGTCTCTAGCTGTTGACTTCATGAGATATTCATTTACTCGAATAGCGCCGTGACGATGTCCCGTAGGGATGTGTGAAGGATAGGAATCTGTTTTTTCCTTTTCTGAACGATAACTACTTCTATTGCCATGTGAAATACGGAACTAGATTGTAAGAAAAACAACAAGGCAGAAAACTTGAACGATTTGCTTGAATGCACAAGATCTTTACCTTAATATTATGAAGTGAGATTTGTAGATATAGGCCTATATTTGCATTAATGTCTCGCCTTTGTTTGTTTTCTCTTTAGATATATATATTTTTTTGTTTGAATATCTAATGAAATTTTAAAAGTTCTACCGCACTTTATCACTTATTTTATTCATCTATCGCTATTTAAAGTTCTCTTTACAATTAAAGTAAAAAAAAATTCAATTGAAATTATTCCAAGTTTTATTAGCAATATTTAAGTTCATAATCTGGGTAAATAATGAAATATATAAAATAATGTCTTAAATATATATATATTTCGTTGCGTAAAATATATTTTATTATAATCAGTTTATAATTTGTGAATTATTTTAATAGTTAAAGTAGGACTTGTCTATTTTTTTATATAAATTTAACGACATTTCATCTCAAAAGTCGAGAGAAGTCCAGTTATGTTTTAGTAGCTTCCAGTTTATTAAAAAAGACCCCCCAAAAATAGGTTCTAAAAATTTATATTTGAATTTTTAGCTCTTTTACATCACAATTTTGAAATTTATAGAGAATTTTCGTGGAAAAACTTCGACTGGCATAGATGGACACTCAAAATTTAGTATTTTATATAAAAAGCTCGATATAAATTAAAATTTCTTAAATGATAAATGATAAATTATAAATTAAATTATATATCTTTAACAGAAAATATTATTTTTTAATTAAAAGAGACATAAATTTAAGAAATTAAATAGATCTTACAATTCAGTAAAAAAATTACAAAAAATCTTTCATTTATCAATTTTTTTAAACAAAATTTACAAATGTTTTTATATATTTTATACCATAAAATAAAAATATATTAAACATAAATATAAAAATATAATAAAATAAGCATATTTATTAAACGATTCGAATTTTTGTTTTTATCATATTAAAAAATAAAAATGGTAACTTATAATGAATTTATTTTGTGTAATTTATCAATTATAAATTTATAAGAAAATTTATAATAGATAAATTTAATTTAATTAAAAAAGAATTAAACTCTAAATTAATTTTCGAAATAAACTTTATTTTTATGATATTTATCCCAACTTGAAGGGAATATAAATTTTAAAAACATCCTTAAAAAATCACTTTATTTATATTATAAAAGAAATAATTATTACTTCGATTTAAGAACAATAATTAAAATTATTTCATAAATTTTTAAATATTTGCTTTTTTTTAACTAATTCTAATTCATAAATTTACAAATTTAGTATATAAATCAAGCTAGAACGTTCCATAGAACTTGTTGCTCCTATGTAGATGAATCTTTAAACAATTTGGTTTAACCTCTGAGTTAATCTTAGAGCCTCCTATACTGATCTTTCAGTATTAATACGCCATTAGCTATCCTCTGAAGAAGATTGCAAATCGCTCCTCATCATCCTTTCACTGTCCATTCATCCCATCTAAGATACTCTTCAATCCTATCACCTTAGTGACAATTCTCGCTTATATATATATATATATATATATATTTTATTTATTTATTTTTTACTAAAACAATTTGGTAATGTCATTTAGCTGCAGCAAATGTAGAGTGAATTTATAATATTAAACGCTTCTGTGGAAATTTTTCCCCCTTTCTTCTTTTAAGAGATAAAAGCATTGCGAGTCTANTATTGAAAAAGTTAATAAAGCATTTTAAAACGGTATATTCTTTCTACACTTTAAAAAAAGAACAGAGGAAACAGGGGGGAAAAACAGGAAGATAAATTTTAAAAAATGCACTCCTCTCTACCTTTTTTTTTTCTTCACTTTCACTTGTTTTATCCTTTATTATCCTGAGAATTGATGTCAGAAAAAACTTGATACTGACAGGTGAACATGAAAATTATAATTATGTTGCCATCCAGATGTAGAAAACAAGTACTGAGTTTGTATTCACGAGGGGAAAAATTTGGTGAAATTTTAATGGTGAATCTTAGTTCTCTTCTACTTTAACAGATAGAAAAGAGACAGATGGTGAGTATAAAATAAATGATTGTTATGTGAAGAAATGAAGCATCATGAGATCTGTGTGTTTTCTATTGCCAACTTTTTACTTTTATATTATTATTTTCTTTATGGCAAAATTTTCTTCCAAACAACTTAACGTTTAATTTAATTGTAACGCTAAATATTTAGATACTAAAATATATTAAATTTTTATATATTTATAATGCACGTATAAATTTCTTTATGTAATAAATTTTTATTATTAAATTGAAAAATATATAGATTTTAAAAAAATAGAATAA
>NW_019385410.1:121394-128248 GCF_000671375.1 Centruroides sculpturatus
GAGATAAAAGCATTGCGAGTCTAATTTTTTATTTTCTTGCATTGATGGATGAGAGATGTCATTTTTGCGATTCTCCTCATCTTTTCTATCTAGTAACTGATGGGTGTTAAGATAGATAACATCCCTTGGTTACAAATTGACTCGAATCTAGTATCTGCTCTATGTACTTTGGTATTTAACCCACGTCAGTTTAAAATGCATAACAAGATTAAAATCTATTTAATAGTTTAGATAGGAAATTATCAAGAAAACAACTAAATTATATGAAAATTCCAACTAATTACTTTAAATTAAACATTATGAAATACTTTAAAGGATAATTAATTTGTTGTTAGTCGCTTTTTTAATTTATATAATTTTCTAAAAACGTGTTTTAATTTTTTTTTAAAATATATATATTTAAATTAATATAATTGAGTGGAAATTATATGAATTAAACCTTTATATATTTAAAATTTTACTTTTTTTTCTCCCTAAAATTTCCTAAAGTTTATACGACATTTATACATTTTACGAATGAAAAATTGATAATTTAATACTCAAAACTCACAGAAATTTACATTATTTTGGCAAATAAACTAGTGTTTTTTTTGGCATTGAATTAACATAAATATACATTAATATTTCTTAAACGTTATACTTTCTTGAAAATTTAAAATGTTTTTAAAATTATACAATTGTTATGCAATTGTTTAATAAGTGTATTAATACTAAACGATGAGAGGAACACAATTAATAAAAACCTGTATCATTAACGTAAGCATCCTTTGCCAACTTAATGAGAAAATAATGTCTAAAATATTTCGAGAGCAGCGACGAGTGTACTTCTTTACCAATCATCATTAAAATAATTATATTTCCAACCAATCTTCGTTAAAATTTATTGCAGAAAACACTCCTGTAATTTTATAAAAACCATTTTTTTTTTAAATTTTATCATCGCTTCTCTCTTCTATAATTATTTTATTTAACAAAGTTGAACGGTGTACAGTTACTTCACAGTTACGGCAAATTAATTCATGCCAAATATATTATTATAAAACAATAAAATTATTAAAATAATATATAATTTTTAGTAATATTAAGTTTAAAAAAATGGGTAATTTGATCAAAAAGTCACTTATAAATGGTTTAAGTCTAGATGATCAAGAGATTATCCTGTTCGTACATTATGAATATATATCATAATTCATATATATATATGCAAATTTTAAAATGTTTTTAGTCTATAAAAGATGAAGAATTTACACACTAATTAAAATTTATACAGTTAAACATGTGTAAGCCGGAATCATAAGGTACCGAATACAGTCGACCTCCCTACAACACTGTTGATAATTCCGTTTTATATGAATTCCACCTTGTACGAGTCACTTAGATTTTACAAATACGTGTGCCTGGCTGTGAACGGCTCACGTATTTGTAAAATCTAAGTGACTCGTAAAACATGAAATTCATATAAAACGGAATTATCAACAGTGTTATGGAGGGTCGACTGTACAGTATATGTTTTCCGGTTTTGCAAGTTTCCGTTTTGTACAGGTTTCACTGTATTTACATATTTATCAATTTAAGAAATTCTGTAAATAAATTTTGTTTGATTAATGTAAAATTTAATTTGAAAAATCGTATAAATTTGATGTTTATTATTAAAATAAACTGGAAAACATCATTACAAAATGTTTATTTTTATGTAAATTTAAATGGAAACACGAATTTTATAAACGGCTTAAATAAATATGATTTAAATATTATAATAAATATATTAGATTTTAAAATATTTAGCTCGATTTATATTATATAATATTAAAAAAATTGAGTAGAAATTTATTAAAAAGGCTTATAAACAAGATTTATTTATGTTTCCATTTTTTTAGCAGTTAGCTTTTATCTAGATTAATTTTGATTTATTATTATTATTTTATGCTGAAGTAATAAAATTAAAATTACTATATTTTTTTTTATAAAGATAAACTAGCAATTATTATTACTCATCCTCATTTATTTGTAACGTTTTACAATAAATAAGGTGGAAGTCAAACGCAATATGACGTGACGATGCTGCTACACTAACTATGTGTTGTTTACGTTATCCAAATGTTGCTATAAATGCCGGAACGAGAAATATAGTACGATTGGGTGCGTACGTATGTCTGTGTGTGCTAAGTTAATGGTGGAAGCTAACAGACTTAAGCCAAATTCCTGATCTAATTAACTAACTCCCAAACCAATAGTTCTAACGTGTCTGTATCAGTGGGTGTAAAACGAGAGTGGCTACGATGTATATTAGTGGACACATCAACTACGATGGCACATCTCATCTGATATCACGCAAATTGTTCATTAAAAGCGACATGCGACGATGAACAACAACATCAACATAGATTATATATTCCTATAGAAATGCACTGTCTTTTGAATATTCTACAGATTTAACACTTACAAAATTAGTCTGAATATCTAGCTAAATATTAAGATGATGCTTAGAAGTCAATTCATACGCAAGATGTTAAGGTTTTACGGATCTAAACACCATTGTAATTGAATAACAATGATGAAAAGTTTAAAGTTTTTGTTAAGAATTTATCGAAATTAGCTTAAAAATTGATTATAGAATCGAGAAAATGTTATATTTTTGTTCATTTTAATGTATTTATTTAGAGAAATATAAATATTACGGTCTTCTATTAAAGAGATAAAATAGCTCTTCATTATACGAAAGAGTTTATTAATGAGATTTTCTCGTGAGAATTTAAAAATATATATATAAATTAAATTAATAAACATATATAAATGAATTATATTCTGACCAATATAAGAAGAAAGTTTAATTCCTTATTATATATTTTTATCTGTTTACTTCTCCCTTCAACAGGAAAATTAGTGTTATCCTATCTTTTAATCTAATGCAAAATCTTCTAATACTAATTCACAAATAAAATTTCCTATAAATATTATAATTTTTTTAATATTGTAAAACGAAATATATTTTATTTATTTTTTAAAATCTCGTCTAATATAAGTCGTAAAAGTGTTTCGTCTCGAGTTTCGTGTCATGCCCAGGGCAATAAGTCTATTAAGTTATACTGAATTTTATGAAAACCTCGATAAGTATAATTTATGATTTTATATTTAATGCTTCTTTTATGACTTAAATTTCCCTCGAAAAAACACAAGCTTTTAACAGTTTTTATTAAAATATTTTAATGTAAAGTAGATTTTAAAATACTCAATGGAAGAATATCGTGAAGTAAACTTACATTTTTAAGTATATATTTTTTCTTTTTTGGAGAATTTTATTAGAATTTATTATAATTTGGAGGTTGATAGAAATTAGAAGTTGTGTTTTGATAAAAGATGATGTTAGAAATATATTTTTCTCGTGTTTTTATACAAGCAAATTTTTAATATTTTCAAATCTTAAATGATTAAAATGGCAAATTCTTTTTGCATTTTGAAACTTTTTAATAATATAATATTAAGAAAGTTGTTAAAAGGAGAAACTTTATTACTCACCTCTCAAACCAGTGTCATATTAGGAGTTAGGAGGCAACGAATCTGCCATTTAGCCAAGTTGATTGAGTCAGAGGATGTTGTGATCCGTAGCTTGGTGTGGTGCAGAGAAGCCCACAAACATTGTTACCCTTAATAAATACAGTTAGAGAGAACCATTCGCCGGTTATAACCACCTGTTAGTTCCTGATTTGTTAAAATAAAGTCGGTTAAGTTGAGTGCACTGCTATCTCGTGAGCAATTTATGAACTATTTCATTCATTTTGACGTGAATAAAATTATGTTGATCTGTTAATGAAGAAAATTAGTTGAATCAATAGACAGATAAAATGAAGATTAAGGAAGTAATTCGGCTGGCTAATTAAACAATTTAATTTCTGTTCAGAAACTGGAAGTGTTTAGTTGACTTATTCACTTTTTTTTCTTCCTTTTTCCTAAATTGATAATCGATGCCAGACCTTGTTTTCATTAATTTATCTACTTTCTTATTAAAATTCGTTATTTTATGTATTTATTTATTAAAGTAATTTCTTAATATAATTTGTCTTTCGTATGGAAAAGTTTTCACGTCATTCCAATTTCCTCTCGTTGGAGGAAAAGGAACCTTGATGGAGATGGAACAGCTTCTTCCTGGCATTTAAAAGAAGTTGGACGTGTTGTCCATGTATGATATATTTTAAGGTCTTCTAGAGTCAAAAGTGATCTTTCCCCATTGAAAATTGGAATGTAGCCTTTTTTATGGATGAGGAGGATCTCTTCTCCAAGTAAAATATGGATAGAGATAAGCAAGATATCTTTTTAAAAGTAAAATATAGATAAAGACGAATAAAAACTCTTCCTCTAAGAAAATATGGATAGGGATGAAGAGTCTATTTTGTTTCAAATAAAATATAAATAAGAATGAATGGTTGTCTTTCTAGTAAAGGCAACGTGATAGGATTACATGCTGTTAATGACAAGTTACAAATTTTATTAAATTTATTTATTTATTTAACAAATTATACATATTCAAATAAAGCGATATTATATATCAATTTTTAAATATATTTGTTTATCAAATTATACATTATAACCAAAATTTTGAACTCATTTTATTCAAAAAAAGTAAAGGTAATGTTTTTCTTTCACAAAGAAATTAAATTATATTTTTTAAACGTGTCGCCATAAAATTTTACGATGAATATTTAATAGAAAAATCTTCTATAAAATATTAATAACGGAATATTTTTATCGATATTTTGAAATGGTACAGTACAAGGGGTAAAAACATAACGACATCTGTTGTGTATTGTTGTTACTATTTGAATTTTATAAATAATTTTAGCGAATTTTTATATAAAATTTTAAGTTTATTTAATAAAGAAATTAATAAAAAAATCACAAAAAAATATTTACTATTTTNCCAAAGAAACTTGACTTTTGTTTTGCAAAGAGAGAGAGAAAAAAAACTTTTTATCTATGTAAACATACCTCTATCTAGACAAAACAATCAAAAAGTTTAAAATCACACTATCATAAGTGCGATTTTAAAGAAAGCGTGGAGTGAATGTGAGATCCGACCTCCCCGGCGGTTCACAATAGTTAACGTGGAAATTAGCTCCAAAGAAACTAGGTGCCGCCATGACAGTCTAGACATCAGACTTTCGATAAGGTGAAAAAGGCTATATCCGAGTAAACGGTGGTTTCGAGTCGAATCAGGGACCTTAGAATTAGGTGAATAGTTAAAGTAAACAACATTTATAAAAATCAGCGAATATTTATAAATTTAATTCATTTTAATTAATAAATTATTACAAAATTTACTTTAATTAAACGTAAAATTTTATAATTATGATAATATAATAAATGCATTATATTATTTTTAATAAAAAAATTTTTCCATGAAAATAAATGGAAAAAAAGAAAGAAAAAAAGGAAAACATTTTTCTTCTCATTCCTTGAAGCAATTCATAATACACCTACGATGCAATTGCTTACAACGAAGAAAGTTTTGTTTAATTTCGGCCGAGTGACAACATTGAAGGAAAGAAGGTATGCAAGAATTAATGTAACAACCTAAAATAAATAATTACAGAGTAAAAATACAATATTAATATTTACACACTTATTAGAAAACAGCACTTACCTACTGATGAAAGAACAGTTATGTACAGAGAACTTTCCTTATCAGTTATGTCTACTAGAGAAAAATTAAATAAATCATTAATATATTTGTATTATTAATTATTTAAACACTTCTAAAATNATGTTCTAGAGGGCTTAAAGATTCACAAATCACAAGCAGGAGATCGTACATAGAACTGATATAATGGGAAAGGTCCGAATTAGAACGTGCAAACTCACATTTATCCCTGTTATCTTTGTGAATGTAGCCACTAGTACTGTGGTTGAATAGTAAACAATTAGATATTGTATACAGGTGCGTCACACTCAAATCTTTTCTCGGTACATATTTGATTTTTTCTTAATTTATTTAATTATTAAGGTAAGGAGAGACTAGGCTCTTGCCTGGTTATATACTACTTGACGTATATAACTTTATTCAGCATGATAAACGTAGTTGTCTCTTTGTTCTGTGAATCTACTGTTAGAGAATCCTGGAATAGTCCTGATATTTCTTTAATAATATAACTTAATCTAATATCTATATTTAATATTTTCACAATCTTTTCTTCCACTTTTGTTGATATGAAATTTCCGTTATCTCTTCTCCGAAAAAGACAAGAGATGTTTTATTATTTATGAAGATTTTTCAAAGAATTCCGAATGTTTGGTGGCTCCTACAGTAAAAATATTTAGAGAATTTTTATACGAAGATAGGTTATTATTAATCGTACGTCATTTTTTTTTATATGCCATTCATCTTTATATCGCTACAAGTTTGTGATCATTATACACGTTAAATTACAGAGAAGAATGCGATACAATTGGAAATAATTGCAATAAAATCTTTAACGGGAATGGTCTACTAAGAAGTTCGTAAAATACTTTAACATATTCCACTATTATAAGAAGAATAACTTACAAAGCATAAGTGTACGATAAAAGGTACTATACAGTACATTCGTTTTGTCTAAATAGTGCACACTTTTACGTCAAATTGACGTCATTATCTCACTTTCTCATAAGAAAAACTGTAAGAATGACGTCAAATTGATGTAATAGTTTACATTATTTGGATAGAACGAATGCATTTCAAGTGTAACTTAAACTTAACTTACATTTTGTTAAAAGTCTTAATTAACAATATATTGTAAAAGTATAATAATATTTAAAAATATTAAATTACTTTCTCATTATAATATTTATTATTAATTTTATAATAAAAGAAAACATTTAAA
>NW_019385410.1:135233-150524 GCF_000671375.1 Centruroides sculpturatus
ATATATATATATATACATTTACATGTTTTTTTTATATTCTAAAGTCAGAATTTAATCTTATTTATTGAATATTAAGAGATTAATTTATTATTCTATTATTATATAATTAACAACATTTATAAAAATCAGCGAATATTTATAAATTTAATTCATTTTAATTAATAAATTATTACAAAATTTACTTTAATTAAACGTAAAATTTTATAATTATGATAATAATAAATGCATTATATTATTTTTAATAAAAAAATTTTTCCATGAAAATAAATGGAAAAAAAGAAAGAAAAAAAGGAAAACATTTTTCTTCTCATTCCTTGAAGCAATTCATAATACACCTACGATGCAATTGCTTACAACGAAGAAAGTTTTGTTTAATTTCGGCCGAGTGACAACATTGAAGGAAAGAAGGTATGCAAGAATTAATGTAACAACCTAAAATAAATAATTACAGAGTAAAAATACAATATTAATATTTCCACACTTATTAGAAAACAGCACTTACCTACTGATGAAAGAACAGTTATGTACAGAGAACTTTCCTTATCAGTTATGTCTACTAGAGAAAAATTAAATAAATCATTAATATATTTGTATTATTAATTATTTAAACACTTCTAAAATAAAAAAAATTAACAATTAAAATTAGTATGTAAAGTAATAAATTATGCATAAAAGATAATTAAAAATACATTGAAGTTCTTCTTCAGGAACTGACTTCTTAGTCCACCAAGCTGTATTAAATATTTAAAAATAAATAAGTTGTATAATTTAAATCATTTATAGATACATTTAAAAACATTTTTCTTAATATTAATTTATTAAAAATATATCTTACTGTTTCGTTTATCCATACTTTCCTTCCAGTTTGAAGAAACAAGTGCTATGCTATCTTCAGAGAGTGCTGATGAGAGAGCAAAATTTAAAAACTTATTATAAGAATAATTTAACATTAAAAATAACTTTAAAATAATTTTTTTTAAAAAAATAAACAAATTTTACCCGAATTCAACGATAGAAAAACATTTAAGAAGAGTGCAAAAGATGTCAAAGCATTAAGATTATTCATTGAGAAAAAATTTCTTATAAAAGCTATGGTTTTCTATATCCTGTATAAAAAGTAAATTTATAAATGTCTTTCCAAGCTTAAAAAAATAATTAAAATTAATTAAAACATTTGTTTAAATTGAGAAGAATGTTGATTTAAAATTTTAAAAAATGGATACAATTTTTTTTAATGTGTTTAATAGAATAATATATATATAATGAGAATTATAAAGAAATGATCTTTCTTACCTGAATAGATGGCAAGAGGAAATGAACAATGGCCCGATAGAGGACTAGATTCTTTATATACAAAGCCATCGTCTAAGTAGGAAGTCAGATTGTCTTCTCGGTAAGTGCAATTAATCCCTGTTAGCGAGATGGGATCAGTTGGAATTCCCTTCTATTTGAATATTTAATAATTCTTGATTGGAAATTTTTCTTGTTTGGACTTCCTGCTAGTTTGTATTAATTAATGTCTGTCGAAAATAGCAATGACTTAATTCCTTTCTTTCTTAGCTATTTTCTTATGATTGTGTTTAAATAATTTTCTCGTTAGAATAACTTAAAATAACACCAGAGTAACAAATTAAAGATACGTCTAAATTTATAAATTAATCCTTTATCTTATGCACGTACCCTCATAAGAGTTACTTACAGGGTGATAGAATAATATTTTCCAATTTTTAAATTGAATTTGACTAAACATATTTTAATTTAGAGGTTTTACTGTATTTTGTAACAAATTTAGAAAAATCCTTATACACCTTATATGCAAATATTGTATACATAACATATAAATAAACCGTAAAGACTGTATACAAAATCAATATTAAATAATTAAGATCGCAGCATATAAAGATAACTTANAATTCAAAAACAAAATTGTAATAAATAAATCTATCAATTTTTAATCATTATCATCTCAAATTAAGAAATGAAGACTTGTTTCTTAATAAAACATCTAATTAGCAACAATAAGCCATTCAGGATGAAGTTAAGAACTACTTAAGATGATGTTAAACGCCATTTTTCATTGCTTTGTCACATAACTTTACTTCTTTTAACGATCCTGCTTAATTTCTAGTGAATAAAAAAAATATATATCCAGTAAATTAATATAATAAACAATAATTATTTCTCTCATTATCGTAATGCTAACGCTGTAATTATTTTTGTACGGCTAGAAAATATGAAGAAATGTATGAGGTGAAGATTCGTGTCGTGAAAAAGCAGCAATTTCAACAAGAATGAACTTAACGAACATCCTGAATCAAGGTACAATCATCAAAGTTATGTATTATTTATCACTTCAATCCGTTTTTTTGTAAAGATTCCTTCGACTTAATAGAAGTCGCTTCCTTCCAAAGAAGATTTATCAACTCTGCACCCTTACAAAATAATTAATTTTATATATATATATATATATTTTATTTATTTATTTTTTACTAAAACAATTTGGTAATGTCATTTAGCTGCAGCAAATGTAGAGTGAATTTATAATATTAAACGCTTCTGTGGAAATTTTTCCCCCTTTCTTCTTTTAAGAGATAAAAGCATTGCGAGTCTAATTTTTTATTTTCTTGCATTGATGGATGAGAGATGTCATTTTTGCGATTCTCCTCATCTTTTCTATCTAGTAACTGATGGGTGTTAAGATAGATAACATCCCTTGGTTACAAATTGACTCGAATCTAGTATCTGCTCTATGTACTTTGGTATTTAACCCACGTCAGTTTAAAATGCATAACAAGATTAAAATCTATTTAATAGTTTAGATAGGAAATTATCAAGAAAACAACTAAATTATATGAAAATTCCAACTAATTACTTTAAATTAAACATTATGAAATACTTTAAAGGATAATTAATTTGTTGTTAGTCGCTTTTTTAATTTATATAATTTTCTAAAAACGTGTTTTAATTTTTTTTTAAAATATATATATTTAAATTAATATAATTGAGTGGAAATTATATGATTAAACCTTTATATATTTAAAATTTTACTTTTTTTTCTCCCTAAAATTTCCTAAAGTTTATACGACATTTATACATTTTACGAATGAAAAATTGATAATTTAATACTCAAAACTCACAGAAATTTACATTATTTTGGCAAATAAACTAGTGTTTTTTTTGGCATTGAATTAACATAAATATACATTAATATTTCTTAAACGTTATACTTTCTTGAAAATTTAAAATGTTTTTAAAATTATACAATTGTTATGCAATTGTTTAATAAGTGTATTAATACTAAACGATGAGAGGAACACAATTAATAAAAACCTGTATCATTAACGTAAGCATCCTTTGCCAACTTAATGAGAAAATAATGTCTAAAATATTTCGAGAGCAGCGACGAGTGTACTTCTTTACCAATCATCATTAAAATAATTATATTTCCAACCAATCTTCGTTAAAATTTATTGCAGAAAACACTCCTGTAATTTTATAAAAACCATTTTTTTTTTAAATTTTATCATCGCTTCTCTCTTCTATAATTATTTTATTTAACAAAGTTGAACGGTGTACAGTTACTTCACAGTTACGGCAAATTAATTCATGCCAAATATATTATTATAAAACAATAAAATTATTAAAATAATATATAATTTTTAGTAATATTAAGTTTAAAAAAATGGGTAATTTGATCAAAAAGTCACTTATAAATGGTTTAAGTCTAGATGATCAAGAGATTATCCTGTTCGTACATTATGAATATATATCATAATTCATATATATATATGCAAATTTTAAAATGTTTTTAGTCTATAAAAGATGAAGAATTTACACACTAATTAAAATTTATACAGTTAAACATGTGTAAGCCGGAATCATAAGGTACCGAATACAGTCGACCTCCCTACAACACTGTTGATAATTCCGTTTTATATGAATTCCACCTTGTACGAGTCACTTAGATTTTACAAATACGTGTGCCTGGCTGTGAACGGCTCACGTATTTGTAAAATCTAAGTGACTCGTAAAACATGAAATTCATATAAAACGGAATTATCAACAGTGTTATGGAGGGTCGACTGTACAGTATATGTTTTCCGGTTTTGCAAGTTTCCGTTTTGTACAGGTTTCACTGTATTTACATATTTATCAATTTAAGAAATTCTGTAAATAAATTTTGTTTGATTAATGTAAAATTTAATTTGAAAAATCGTATAAATTTGATGTTTATTATTAAAATAAACTGGAAAACATCATTACAAAATGTTTATTTTTATGTAAATTTAAATGGAAACACGAATTTTATAAACGGCTTAAATAAATATGATTTAAATATTATAATAAATATATTAGATTTTAAAATATTTAGCTCGATTTATATTATATAATATTAAAAAAATTGAGTAGAAATTTATTAAAAAGGCTTATAAACAAGATTTATTTATGTTTCCATTTTTTTAGCAGTTAGCTTTTATCTAGATTAATTTTGATTTATTATTATTATTTTATGCTGAAGTAATAAAATTAAAATTACTATATTTTTTTTTATAAAGATAAACTAGCAATTATTATTACTCATCCTCATTTATTTGTAACGTTTTACAATAAATAAGGTGGAAGTCAAACGCAATATGACGTGACGATGCTGCTACACTAACTATGTGTTGTTTACGTTATCCAAATGTTGCTATAAATGCCGGAACGAGAAATATAGTACGATTGGGTGCGTACGTATGTCTGTGTGTGCTAAGTTAATGGTGGAAGCTAACAGACTTAAGCCAAATTCCTGATCTAATTAACTAACTCCCAAACCAATAGTTCTAACGTGTCTGTATCAGTGGGTGTAAAACGAGAGTGGCTACGATGTATATTAGTGGACACATCAACTACGATGGCACATCTCATCTGATATCACGCAAATTGTTCATTAAAAGCGACATGCGACGATGAACAACAACATCAACATAGATTATATATTCCTATAGAAATGCACTGTCTTTTGAATATTCTACAGATTTAACACTTACAAAATTAGTCTGAATATCTAGCTAAATATTAAGATGATGCTTAGAAGTCAATTCATACGCAAGATGTTAAGGTTTTACGGATCTAAACACCATTGTAATTGAATAACAATGATGAAAAGTTTAAAGTTTTTGTTAAGAATTTATCGAAATTAGCTTAAAAATTGATTATAGAATCGAGAAAATGTTATATTTTTGTTCATTTTAATGTATTTATTTAGAGAAATATAAATATTACGGTCTTCTATTAAAGAGATAAAATAGCTCTTCATTATACGAAAGAGTTTATTAATGAGATTTTCTCGTGAGAATTTTAAAAAATATATATAAATTAAATTAATAAACATATATAAATGAATTATATTCTGACCAATATAAGAAGAAAGTTTAATTCCTTATTATATATTTTTATCTGTTTACTTCTCCCTTCAACAGGAAAATTAGTGTTATCCTATCTTTTAATCTAATGCAAAATCTTCTAATACTAATTCACAAATAAAATTTCCTATAAATATTATAATTTTTTTAATATTGTAAAACGAAATATATTTTATTTATTTTTTAAAATCTCGTCTAATATAAGTCGTAAAAGTGTTTCGTCTCGAGTTTCGTGTCATGCCCAGGGCAATAAGTCTATTAAGTTATACTGAATTTTATGAAAACCTCGATAAGTATAATTTATGATTTTATATTTAATGCTTCTTTTATGACTTAAATTTCCCTCGAAAAAACACAAGCTTTTAACAGTTTTTATTAAAATATTTTAATGTAAAGTAGATTTTAAAATACTCAATGGAAGAATATCGTGAAGTAAACTTACATTTTTAAGTATATATTTTTTCTTTTTTGGAGAATTTTATTAGAATTTATTATAATTTGGAGGTTGATAGAAATTAGAAGTTGTGTTTTGATAAAAGATGATGTTAGAAATATATTTTTCTCGTGTTTTTATACAAGCAAATTTTTAATATTTTCAAATCTTAAATGATTAAAATGGCAAATTCTTTTTGCATTTTGAAACTTTTTAATAATATAATATTAAGAAAGTTGTTAAAAGGAGAAACTTTATTACTCACCTCTCAAACCAGTGTCATATTAGGAGTTAGGAGGCAACGAATCTGCCATTTAGCCAAGTTGATTGAGTCAGAGGATGTTGTGATCCGTAGCTTGGTGTGGTGCAGAGAAGCCCACAAACATTGTTACCCTTAATAAATACAGTTAGAGAGAACCATTCGCCGGTTATAACCACCTGTTAGTTCCTGATTTGTTAAAATAAAGTCGGTTAAGTTGAGTGCACTGCTATCTCGTGAGCAATTTATGAACTATTTCATTCATTTTGACGTGAATAAAATTATGTTGATCTGTTAATGAAGAAAATTAGTTGAATCAATAGACAGATAAAATGAAGATTAAGGAAGTAATTCGGCTGGCTAATTAAACAATTTAATTTCTGTTCAGAAACTGGAAGTGTTTAGTTGACTTATTCACTTTTTTTTCTTCCTTTTTCCTAAATTGATAATCGATGCCAGACCTTGTTTTCATTAATTTATCTACTTTCTTATTAAAATTCGTTATTTTATGTATTTATTTATTAAAGTAATTTCTTAATATAATTTGTCTTTCGTATGGAAAAGTTTTCACGTCATTCCAATTTCCTCTCGTTGGAGGAAAAGGAACCTTGATGGAGATGGAACAGCTTCTTCCTGGCATTTAAAAGAAGTTGGACGTGTTGTCCATGTATGATATATTTTAAGGTCTTCTAGAGTCAAAAGTGATCTTTCCCCATTGAAAATTGGAATGTAGCCTTTTTTATGGATGAGGAGGATCTCTTCTCCAAGTAAAATATGGATAGAGATAAGCAAGATATCTTTTTAAAAGTAAAATATAGATAAAGACGAATAAAAACTCTTCCTCTAAGAAAATATGGATAGGGATGAAGAGTCTATTTTGTTTCAAATAAAATATAAATAAGAATGAATGGTTGTCTTTCTAGTAAAGGCAACGTGATAGGATTACATGCTGTTAATGACAAGTTACAAATTTTATTAAATTTATTTATTTATTTAACAAATTATACATATTCAAATAAAGCGATATTATATATCAATTTTTAAATATATTTGTTTATCAAATTATACATTATAACCAAAATTTTGAACTCATTTTATTCAAAAAAAGTAAAGGTAATGTTTTTCTTTCACAAAGAAATTAAATTATATTTTTTAAACGTGTCGCCATAAAATTTTACGATGAATATTTAATAGAAAAATCTTCTATAAAATATTAATAACGGAATATTTTTATCGATATTTTGAAATGGTACAGTACAAGGGGTAAAAACATAACGACATCTGTTGTGTATTGTTGTTACTATTTGAATTTTATAAATAATTTTAGCGAATTTTTATATAAAATTTTAAGTTTATTTAATAAAGAAATTAATAAAAAAATCACAAAAAAATATTTACTATTTTAATAGAACTTTTATTAAGAATTAAAATTTAAATAAAGAATCATTTTTACATGCATTTTTAAGTTTTACTGAAGCGACATTTTTTAATAAAAACAATTATTTTTAAATTAATTTAAATATTAAAAATTAAATACATTTTAAAGTTTTAAATAAATATTGCATTTAAAAATTAATACAATTTACATTTATCTAATTGATAAAATGAAATATATATATATATACATTTACATGTTTTTTTTATATTCTAAAGTCAGAATTTAATCTTATTTATTGAATATTAAGAGATTAATTTATTATTCTATTATTATATAATTAACAACATTTATAAAAATCAGCGAATATTTATAAATTTAATTCATTTTAATTAATAAATTATTACAAAATTTACTTTAATTAAACGTAAAATTTTATAATTATGATAATAATAAATGCATTATATTATTTTTAATAAAAAAATTTTTCCATGAAAATAAATGGAAAAAAAGAAAGAAAAAAAGGAAAACATTTTTCTTCTCATTCCTTGAAGCAATTCATAATACACCTACGATGCAATTGCTTACAA
Organism: Centruroides sculpturatus; assembly: GCF_000671375.1. Lineage (NCBI taxonomy): Eukaryota > Metazoa > Arthropoda > Arachnida > Scorpiones > Buthidae > Centruroides > Centruroides sculpturatus. Next base: position 143,296 of record NW_019385410.1, read on the forward strand.
CGAAGAAAGTTTTGTTTAATTTCGGCCGAGTGACAACATTGAAGGAAAGAAGGTATGCAAGAATTAATGTAACAACCTAAAATAAATAATTACAGAGTAAAAATACAATATTAATATTTCCACACTTATTAGAAAACAGCACTTACCTACTGATGAAAGAACAGTTATGTACAGAGAACTTTCCTTATCAGTTATGTCTACTAGAGAAAAATTAAATAAATCATTAATATATTTGTATTATTAATTATTTAAACACTTCTAAAATAAAAAAAATTAACAATTAAAATTAGTATGTAAAGTAATAAATTATGCATAAAAGATAATTAAAAATACATTGAAGTTCTTCTTCAGGAACTGACTTCTTAGTCCACCAAGCTGTATTAAATATTTAAAAATAAATAAGTTGTATAATTTAAATCATTTATAGATACATTTAAAAACATTTTTCTTAATATTAATTTATTAAAAATATATCTTACTGTTTCGTTTATCCATACTTTCCTTCCAGTTTGAAGAAACAAGTGCTATGCTATCTTCAGAGAGTGCTGATGAGAGAGCAAAATTTAAAAACTTATTATAAGAATAATTTAACATTAAAAATAACTTTAAAATAATTTTTTTTAAAAAAATAAACAAATTTTACCCGAATTCAACGATAGAAAAACATTTAAGAAGAGTGCAAAAGATGTCAAAGCATTAAGATTATTCATTGAGAAAAAATTTCTTATAAAAGCTATGGTTTTCTATATCCTGTATAAAAAGTAAATTTATAAATGTCTTTCCAAGCTTAAAAAAATAATTAAAATTAATTAAAACATTTGTTTAAATTGAGAAGAATGTTGATTTAAAATTTTAAAAAATGGATACGATTTTTTTTAATGTGTTTAATAGAATAATATATATATAATGAGAATTATAAAGAAATGATCTTTCTTACCTGAATAGATGGCAAGAGGAAATGAACAATGGCCCGATAGAGGACTAGATTCTTTATATACAAAGCCATCGTCTAAGTAGGAAGTCAGATTGTCTTCTCGGTAAGTGCAATTAATCCCTGTTAGCGAGATGGGATCAGTTGGAATTCCCTTCTATTTGAATATTTAATAATTCTTGATTGGAAATTTTTCTTGTTTGGACTTCCTGCTAGTTTGTATTAATTAATGTCTGTCGAAAATAGCAATGACTTAATTCCTTTCTTTCTTAGCTATTTTCTTATGATTGTGTTTAAATAATTTTCTCGTTAGAATAACTTAAAATAACACCAGAGTATCAAATTAAAGATACGTCTAAATTTATAAATTAATCCTTTATCTTATGCACGTACCCTCATAAGAGTTACTTACAGGGTGATAGAATAATATTTTCCAATTTTTAAATTGAATTTGACTAAACATATTTTAATTTAGAGGTTTTACTGTATTTTGTAACAAATTTAGAAAAATCCTTATACACCTTATATGCAAATATTGTATACATAACATATAAATAAACCGTAAAGACTGTATACAAAATCAATATTAAATAATTAAGATCGCAGCATATAAAGATAACTTATAAATGAAGTTTTAAAGATGAACTGGTTCCTAATGAAAGGAATTTATATTAATTTTTAGGCTAGGAACGCATCTAGAGAAGTTGTGATAGGGAGCAAACAAGGCTTGTATTGCTAACAAGACTCATTATCTCTTTTACAATTAATTTTCAATTTTATTAAATTTTTATGTTATCTAAGTTTATTTAACGAATTGAAAATCGACCCTCTAAGATTTAATTTCGGATATGTCTTAGCTTTAGGCACAAAATGCCAAATTATTGATAGATAAATAACGTCTAAAATCGTAAATAAACTTAAGGACTAAGAGATTTAGAGAATCTAAAACAATCAGAAAAAAACCTTAAGAAAATTATTTACTTGTTAAAATTTCACATAAAATTAAACTGGTTTTGGATAATTATTGGCTGAGTTGATGTGAAATGCCATTATTTGATAGTATTAGAAGTTATTTGTGCAACTTATAGCTTTTACTGAAGTAATTTTTTATTTAATCTTTCCTCCCAGATGGTACTAAGAGGACATTTTCAATTATATTCATCATATGTTTGGCCAGGTCCATAGTAGGGAACGGTGGGATAGTAAGGGATGAGTCTTACATATTCGAAATTAATTAATTGGTTTATCTGATCAGAACAGAAGAACGATCAGTCAAGTGGGGATGCCTCCTGGCAGGACTTATAGGAAACTGACCCTATTTAAATGTTAGACATGTCAATAAAACCCAGAAAACTCCATATAGTCAATCCGCTGGTCAGTCCGTTGCAAACCCGTGACCAACTATCAGTGTTTAGTGGCTTTATCCAAAATAGCTCATTCTAAAATATTTCGGACCGGAACTATGGTCTCCCAGGATGGCAGATTAATGCCTTTACGTCTCGATCAACAACATACAACTAGTACACGCCGAATCGGATAATAGTGTGAGATCCGACCTCCCCGGCGGTTCACATAATTGGTTTTTCAGGAGTGGGGTCTCGACTTCCTCAGACTTTCGATAAGGTGAAAAAGGCTATATCCGAGTAAACGGTGGTTTCGAGTCGAATCAGGGACCTTCGAATTAGGTTAATAGTTAAAGTAGTATAGGAAGTAGATATATTAGTAGGGAAAAATGGCGGATCCCCAACCTCAACCTGCTGCTGGCCCAGGCAACCCAAATCCTAATCCTAATCCTAATCCGGCACCGAGCCCTCTTACGTTAGGTGGTTTAGGCGGAATAGTACCTTTATTACCCGTATTTTCGGGAGAGGCGGGAGGTCCAAGAGTAACCGATTTTTTCGATTCGTTGGCGGATGTTACAAAAGTAGCGGCCTGGTCGAAGGCTCAAATGTTAGCCGTAGCGAAGCTTAAATTGACGGGAATAGCTAGGGAATTCGTGAGAAAAGATCGGAGAATTAAAGAGATAGATGATTTTGACGAATTCAAGCGTATTATGATACAGCGCTTCGCGCTTGAACCATTTTCGTTTAGATTAAGCAGATTTTATACTTGTGTGCAAAAAAGAGGCGAAGACGTGCAGACATATGCTGCTAGGTTACAAGCTTTAGCAACGGAGATCGAAGTCACAGTAGAACCAGGTGCAAATGACGCGGAAGTCGCTCTAATCCAAAGAATTCAAGATAAAGAATTAGATGAAAGATTAAAGGCACAATTTTTAAGCGGAATAGATATACACATTAGACAAAGAACTATGAGCCGCGAACCTAAAACGTTTGATGACGCCTTGAAGGCAGCAATAAGTGAGGAGACAATCGAAGAACTTACCGCACAGCCGCGCGGGATCATGCGAACGGTCCGGGAAAATCAAAGTACTACAGACTCTACCACTTCTAGAGCTGATATGGAGCAATTAACACTTACGATGGAAGAATTAAAAGCTAAAATGGACAGTTTGATTAAAGGCTCACTCCCCATTAATGTTAGAAGTCCGACGTTGAACCGAAATAATCGCGGAGGTTATAATAATCCGACATATCAGCGAAGCGAATATCGCTCGAACTCCCATAATCGCCGATACGCTCAACCGATTAATCGAACTAGCGAACGCTCTACACGGCCACGAAACGATTTTCAGAATCGAGGTAGATGGGAAGGCAATATACATAGTATCAGAGAACTGCGACCTCAATATTATCTTAAAGGAAATCCTACAGAGGAGAACGAGACGAGGTGGAAAGGCAGAATAGGATCAACGACAACCGTTTTAAGACCTAATCCTGTCATTTTAGTCTATATTAATAATATCCCCGTGAAAATGCAAGTTGACCCTAGAGTGGAACGTACGCTCATCTCAAATGACTTAGCGAATAGACTGAAAGGGAAAGCTTATATCAAATTTGGACTTAGACGGAAATTGGGAATCGTCTTAGGGAAACCCTCTACCGCTATAGGAACAGCGATAATCACGCTTAAATTACGGGGAAGGAAACTTTGCATGCCGTGTGCTATTGTACGAGCCGAGGTCACCACCCCGTGTGACGGGATCTTAGGCCGAGATGTCATTGAAGGAGCGCGATTAACATTAGACTTTGATAATGCACAAGTGATTCTCCCCAATCGGAAATCTATACATTTTTGCACACCCCTACGGCCGCGCCGAAAGAAGAGGAGGAGAAAAGACCGCAATCAAGGAGAGCAAAACTCTTCGGACATCCTCCAAAGTGAACGACTAACTCCTGTCGCAAGGAAAAGAAATCGACCGAAAAGGAGCGCAAGAAGGAAAACTACAACCCATAGAAAATTTAAACGACCTAGAATACTACGTGATAACACGGACATGACTGTCGAACGACCTAGAGAATCCCCGGAACAAGACCCACTAACAGCGGCACCTCAACAGATTATTTCTACTGACCCTTGTGACGAATTTATTTTGAACTCTATACCCCCTCCACTACCGGAAGAACAAACGGAACCGAAAAGCGAAAGTGAGAGTGGGGAAACTGAGCCCGAAAGCAAAGTCCACGAATCGGACATGGAAGAAAAACAAGAAACTACTCCTCCCTATGCACTTCGAAGTCAGGGGCCAGTTGCGGATCAACCATGGGTTATGCCTCGACACACTCGTAGTCGTATTCCACGTCTTATTTCTCCCGCCTCTAGTCGATCATCCTCACCTTAGGTCTGCAGATGAGTTGTAACATTTTGATATGTATGAAATTGTCTCGCAACAACAGTCATATAACCATATCTATATATTTTAATCCTTTTTATATATTTTTCCCTTACGTGAAAATTAGCTTTTCGTATATTCGTAGAATATCATAACATATATTCGAATGTTAGAATCTTATCCTAAACTCTTTTAGTTTATAAGATTTCACAAGATTTTTCCATTAATTAGTGATAGATTACCGAGAGAGAGTACACCAACGCGTGATGTATCCATCTAAATACCTCTAGTCCAAACTCAAGGACAAATTGTAACAACTAAATCATTACTAACCTTTAGTTTTTTGAATATAAGCAGCAGTACCACTTCGTCATCTTCACCGAAGACATCGGATCCACGTGACGCTACAGCCGATCAACTAACTTTCCTGGGACCTCAACGCATCGAAAAGCGACCCTACTAGCATCAACAGCGTGTCTCGACATTCCTACAATATTCCAGCATCCTCCAAAATTAATATCCATACGTTCTCACAGTGAACATCATCCAATGAACTATCCAACTCACCAGAACAAAGAAATTTCCAAAGACTGTGTAACGAACACTCAACCTCTCGAACTTTGAACTGTTACCCTCGTATGTAGGTCAACAAAAACTTCAACTGACCAATCAACTATCACCAGTTCGAAGACACCCGTCCTTCAACCTCAACCCATAAATATTGTCGCGAGCTTGACACGTGCCGGGATTTATATTGTATAGCTATAGTGTTAAATTTCATATCACTTTCTTTTATTGCGGTTAACGCGGCGTCTTGATAACCCAAAGAAACTTGACTTTTGTTTTGCAAAGAGAGAGAGAAAAAAACTTTTTATCTATGTAAACATACCTCTATCTAGACAAAACAATCAAAAAGTTTAAAATCACACTATCATAAGTGCGATTTTAAAGAAAGCGTGGAGTGAATGTGAGATCCGACCTCCCCGGCGGTTCACAATAGTTAACGTGGAAATTAGCTCCAAAGAAACTAGGTGCCGCCATGACAGTCTAAGACATATGTTGTAGACAGATTGTTGTGTGTTGACTTATGGTAGCTATTTCTGGCGTAGTTGTTATTTATTTAGATTAGAGTGTCCAGGAATTGTCACAGGAGCATAACAGGAATGCCACTGAGTTTCTGTGCATTTAATTGTGTGGGTATAAAAAAGGATTCGGTATCACGTTATCGGTAAGTTCTAGTTGCTCTGATACTGTATCATCAGTTGGCGATCAAAAGATCTCGTAACTCTTTCCGAATAAAGTTTTCTGGAGAAACATTAAACTTTCTTCAGAAGTCCGTTATTACCTTATGTTGATTATTTTTTTTTTAATGTATTGAACTAGGTTTAAATCGACACTTATGAGAGTTTTACAGATCACAGAAAATGTACTTCGTTATCCACTAATGCTGTAATTCAAATTTAGCAAATATTGGAGTTACGAAGAAACCAAGCAATAGTAGGCACTTTGAACCTAACTTTTTCTACATACAGAACGGATACACCTATTTGCATGAAACAGCGGTTCCTACGAAGTTTGATTTCCCTCAGCATCTAGAGATAGCCAGTAGTGCCCACTAAAGCGAATATCTTTGGCTAAAACAGGTTATGATACACAACGAATTGATGATACCTATGATGAGTGAAGTGTGCAGCAGCAAGATGAATCTCGAATGCCTGACCCATCACATCAAATAATCAGGCTCTCGTGGTGTTTCTGTAAGACAAATACTGTCTGCTTTATTCAGACACAATAACGTGACTCCTTTTAAACACTTGGCAGATTATTCGTCTTTTTATACAGTTGGTATACACCAAATACACCAAACTTGTTTATTTTAAAAATCAATAAATTACGTTTATTGATGGGTCACTGCATTTGAAAATATATATACAAGTCGAGGAGTGCCTTGTATATATTTCTTGTATTTTATATTCCTTAATTTGACTAAATGTTCAGTAGATATGAATAATAATTTAACTACTGGTATTTACTATTAAAGATTAGTTTAATATTTTTCAGAGAATTTCGACTATTTCATTTATTATTTATCAGTTCTGCAGATTACAGTCATAAAAATTGTGTATTTTTGTAAATTGTATATATGTGATGAACAATCGTATCTGTATTAAGTATTTCTTGCAGGTGCTCAGCTTTCTGTCTTCAAGTGTCATGGCGAACGTATGTTCAATTCGCTTCAAAGATGGCGGTCCTGTGGAGGTCTAGCTAACAATAAATACAGTATTAATATGTGAGGATCCGAATTCGGACTTTCCGTGTGTTTATATCCTTTCATTCAATAGTGTCATAAGATCAAATTGTAGCTGTTACCGCTAAAGCTCGAAATCCGTTAATGTGTACATTACCTAGCTAATCTGCAGATTAACTAGGGTGATCCGTTAAAGTTGCGAAAATTATTCCATTTTTCAAATTACCTAGGTAATCTGCAGATTATCTAGGTAATCTGCGAATTACCTACTAGGCACTCGGTAAAGCTAAAATAAGATCTTTGAGAGAAATAGCCAG